>NC_056729.1:616651442-616823942 GCF_019279795.1 Protopterus annectens | reverse complement strand
GTTTGGTGATGTCTCTGTATTTGTCAAAGACCATATTACCTCCAGGTAAATTCCTACAGTCCCACAGATTGAACACCTAGAAATCCAGAAGCACCCCCAAACAAGGCAAACTATCAATTTATAGCCTGTTACAGGACAACCTCCATGTTTGCTGATGATCATGTAGAAATCCAGAATCACCTCAAACAAGGCAAACTATCAATCTATTGCCTGTTACAGGACAACCTCCATGTCTGCTGATGATCATGTAAGATTCTTAAATGTACTCAGTGAATTTCCTATTAACATGAATTCCATTATACTGGAAGACTTTAACTACTCCTCAACAAACTAGAGTGCCTATACCACCAATGTACTGTATGCCCAGAAGTTCTTAGACTTAACAAAAAAATCCCTAGAACAGATAGTTAACAAACCCACCAGTGGACATAATATTCTTCAGATGATCCTTACAAATATAGCCACTTCATGCAGTATTCCTAGGCATCTCTTCTCCAGTTAAATTGAACCATAACCCTATGATATTCACCTTCAAAATCCATAAATACCCTCAACAAACAAACAAGAAATCAAAGGATTTCAAATACACTAACCTCACCCAATTCTTTGATGAGGTTTCAAAATTCGATTATGGCAGCATCAGCTCTAGCATTCTCACAGTACGCAGCTTCACAATGGAATTCTATATCCATTTAGATGAATCCATAAAGTTGGCAGTCCCAACCAGAGCAGCAGAGCAAAATAAAATGGACAATTCAAAAATAACTCCCCTGGTGGCCCATCAACATAGACTTTACAACAAAAGGAAAAATGACTCTTTACATTATACCCCTCAAATCAAGGGTAGTATCAAAAGTATGAGTAAAAACCTGAAAAAAGACTACTATGTCTACTAAAATATCCCTTGAACTTAGTTTAGTGTCTGAAGTTAAGAACAATTATAAATCCTTCTTTAACTCTGTTAAAAAAACAAGTAACAACACCTGACATTGCTCTGAACAGATTCAAAATTGTACCCCTACTCAGACCCAGTAGATATTTTCAATATACTAACAAACAATTTCAGTGCTAACTTTTTCCCTGAAAATTCTTTTCAAAGTCCACAGATCCCTGAATCCCTTACAACCCCATATTATCCCAAATGAACATGTACTGAGTGTGCCAAGACCAAAAACATTTCTTCCATGGGGCCTGTCAATATACCTAGATGTTTAACAACTAGTGCTAAGCATGCTTTGACAGAGCCATTTCTCAAGCTGTTTAACCCAAACATAGCTACAGGTTTTGTCCATGAAGTCTGGTTTACCACAGTGGTTATCCTCCTGCATAAAGGTTACCCTACCACCAACCCCTGAAATTATAGACTCATCAGCCTGACAAGCCTCATCCGGAAAGGCATGGAAAATATTGTAATTGACCTTATAAACTATAATGTCAAAAATCTTATTAGACTTGGCCCTTAGCAATATGGTTTTGTCAAGGGAAGATCTTCCCTAATGAATCTGGTTAACTTATTTGACAGGCTTACACAGCAGGTCAGTTCAGGTCATGCTGTTCACACAAAATATCTTGACCCAGCCAAAGTGTTTGATACCATACCTCATGCAAGCATTGTAAGTAACCTAAATTCTACAAAAATTAAATAATGGTAAGTAAAAAGTAAGACGGAAGCAAACTGGCTGAAAGACAGAAGCCACACAGTATGAGTAATAGGCACCTCATCAGAAATAATGACATTAACTAGTGGTTTACCGGTAACAAGGGCTCAGTACCGGGACTCCTCCTTTTTGGCATTTACCTCCATCCTGAAAAACTGACTGCAAACTGGGAGTTATTCTCATGTCTCTCTCTGATACCTAAACCCTTAGCAAAAACACATAGACAAAATACATAGTGTACTGAAAATGAGCTCACATTAAACAAAGAAATGTGTAATAATGCCACATTTAGTAGGCAACACCTCCCTTCAACATATGGCATGGACAATACTCCACTGCAAAATGAAAATGCAGTTAAGGCCCTTCTAAAGTGTCGATAATAACCTCTCTTTTGATCATCATAACTATATAATAAATAATGATAAATAAATAAAACAGATAAGGAAAATAAAGAAAAATAAAAACATGATTGAGAGACAGTGTTAGTGGCGCAACAAGTACCACACATTTTGTCTTTGGTGCTGGAAGACCACAAGGCTGTGGGCTCTGTTTCCACTCCAGGTGAGCTGCTTGCTGAAACTGCTGTGAAGCATTAGTGGGTGCTACACTACTGAGTGTGTCATCCTTCAGATGAGATGTTAAACACTGTCCCCATCTGCTTGATTTCATAGTAACCAAAATGGATGTAAAAGATCCCATGGTACTTGAAGTTCCCCACTGCCCTGGCCAAATTTCCCTTAGTAGTATACATACTACCTCAGGTCTCTTATGAAAAGAGACCACTAGCCTAGTTGGACTAACCTGGTCAACAAAGTTTAAATTGCTTAATCAAATAATCAGTCAATCAATCATATAGCAACAGCAGCCAGAAAATTCCTCAACTTAGTGCAGCTAATTGTCAAGGTAGTCTCATCTAGGTCTAAAGAGTTCAGTATTCCTTTATATTCAGCATTGATTAGGCCACTTGCTGTGTACAACACACCCTTCAGGCTATATCTCGCTAGATAATATCAACTACAAACACCATACAGGTTCTTAACTAAGAGGATCATAGGCTTAAATACCCTGAGTTACCAAGAGAGGCTGAAAGCATTGTCTCATTATTCAGTATCTCATAAACTCTTCAAGGGAGATCTATGCATCTCCCTCCACACCATTAAATACCCAGTTGTTGTGGATCTCCTGTATCACTGCAAACCTAATATGTCCACAACTGCTAGAACCATGGACCTATGTCATCACCAGCAGATGAATAAAACATGATGGAGAGAAAGATGCATCTTTAAGTAGTGAGATAAACTCTCATCCTTCAAATTATACCTAGATCATTGAATGGGTACCCAAAAATGTACCCAAGTATTGATTGCTATATCCCTCCTGAAGAAAGGGGGTATGGCCTTAGGGTGGGTATTAGCAAGGAGTAAATTGTCAAGAGACTAAATTTCCATAAAATTCATATGAATCCCATGTAAACATGCAGACAAGATACCACACCAGCACTGATTTTCAATGGAAAACATTGACCACCAAATAAAACATTGCTGACTTAAAACTGTGGAGTTAATACAACATCCAGTTAATGTTTGATAACTATCAGAGTAATGACTTCTTGATGTGCACGTACAGTTCTGCCACTATGTTCACATAATACTATTTTCAGTCTTAGGTTCATAGGTTCATAGGTTTATACTAGGCTATCTTCCTTAAGGCATTTATAAGCCTAGCCCAAAGTTATGTGGCTTACGCCACCCCTTATGTGCCCATTAGTTTGTTGTGCCTCTGTCCAGCAGTGACACAGAGATGATTCCCGGGGTAAACCTACGATCTCCCATCCACCGGTCAAGATTTCTCTTGAACAGAGCCAGAGAGGTGCTCTGCCTCACATGGACCGGGATTTTATTCCACAGCATGGGGAGTCTCTGGGTGATAAATCTATCCCTCCAGCACATCCTATTTATATCCTTGCTAAGGTTTAAGTCACTTGCTCTAGTGGTTCTGGTGGATTTGGATTTTTTGAGGTGGAGCATGTCCATTAATTCCGGGTTGGTCATGGCCTTGTATGTCAGGCACAGGTCACCTCTGAGCAGACGGTATGCAACTGAATAGAGTTGGAGTTTCTTCAGTCTGGCAGTATATGACAGGTTTTGGAGTCCCTTTATCCTTTTGGTGAGGAACTTTTGGGGTCTCTCCAAGTGCTGCAGGTGTCGGGTGAGATACATCCCGAATGGGGCATTGTACTCGATCATTGGTCTGATAAGTGAAGAGTACAGGAGAACAATGACCTCACTTGATCTGGATGTGAATCCCTTCGTGATCAGATGGGCAATGTAGAAGGTCTTTCGAACCACTTTAGAAACGTGAGTGTCAAACGAGAGGCCACTGTCAACCTGGGTACCCAGGTCCCTGATAACCTCTTCTGTGCTTAGTGGGTTGCCACCTATATGGTAGCTTGAGGTTACCTTGTTTTTCCCGAAGGGTATGACTATACACTTTTTTGCGTTTAACTTCAGGCCATGGCTCTGGCACCAGCTATCAGTTTCCGTGAGACCCCTCTGAAGAATGTCTGTGTCCGATGTACTATCCACTATGGCACCCAGTTTGCAGTCATCCACAAACTTTGTCAGCCATAGTCCTCCTATGTTTGCCTGTACTTCGGAGGAGTAGATGTCGAACAATAAGGGGCCAAGGACTGAGGCCTGTGGGACACCACTTGTAACCGGCTTGGAGTCTGACATGGCTCCAGCAACTCTAACCCTGTGGGTTCTATCTTTTAGCCAGTTTGCAACCCATCTTGTGACATATGGGTTTACATTTAAGCTGGTAAGTTTCTCTATGATACCCGAGTGGGGTATTGTGTCGAAAGCTTTTGCAAGGTCAAGGTAGGCTGTATGGACTGCCTTTCCCTCATCAATGGCCTTAGTAACTGTTTCGAAGAAGTCGGCCAGGTTCAAAAGGCAAGATCTGCCCTTGACAAAGTCAAACTGGGTTGGGTCCAAGGTCTGCAAGTCCCCTATGTCCTTGTTTATGAGTTCCATTATGATCCTCTCCATAGCTTTGCAGACCAGGCTTGTTAAGCTTATGGGGCGGTAATTACCAAGGTCCGTAGAGGCACCACCTTTGTGGAGTGGGACCACAGTTGCCGTACGCCACTCCTTGGGCACATATCCTGTGGTAAGGCTAAGATTAAACAGCTGCCTTATGTGCGGGTTTAGTTCTTCATTGAGTTCATGTAGCACACAGCCAGGGACACCATCCGGTCCCATTGATGCTGTGTTTTTAGCTTTAGAGAGAGCAGCTTTCACCTGTGCATTTGAGATGTCTGGGAGGCTACACTCTGTTGGGATAGTTATCTCTCCTTTTGGGGGGGGGGGGGTGAAGTTTGCGCTGAACCTGTCTGCCAGTATGTTGGCAATGTCTTTGGCTCAGTGATTTTTGTATCATTTTGGACTAATTCTGAGCATATCTGGGAGTTTCCACCCAGGTTTCTGACATAGCTGAAGAAGGCCTTATGATTGTCTTTTGAATCTATGGCAATTTTTTTCTCAAAGTTGGCTTTTGATGATTTTATGAGGGATCGTAGTTTCTTGCTAGTACTGATCAAAGATGCCTTCCCTTTTTGGGATTTTTCTCTATCATGTAATAGCTTTCTCCTCTTATTGTAAAGTTTGTTTATGGCTGGGGTCCACCAGACTGGACGTTTGCCCTTGGTGGAAAGAGTCTTGGTTTTATTTGGGATTGCCTGATCCATGCAGTCCTGAAGGTGTTCATAGAAGGCATTTGTAAGGGCTTCCGAGCTTGGGTTGTGGTTTCCATTGGCTCGGGGCCTTGAAGGATACCACACCTGTCTTGAGTAGTGTGAAGTTTGCTTTAGAGAAGTTCTTCACTGTGGTCTTTTTTGTTTGGGGTGGGGGCGGGATGTGGATTTCTAGTGAGATTAGTTTATGATCTGATCTCACCAAAGAGGGATATACTTCCGTGTGGAGCATTTTGTCCCCATGTTTGTGATGATGAGATCTAGTATATTTTCTCCTCTTGTGGGGACGGTGACTAGTTGTTCCATGGCATTTGAATTTATGATCTCCAGGAACCTTTGGGCTAGAAAGTTGGGGCTTGAGTAATGTTCCCAGTCTATATTCGGGTAGTTGAAGTCACCCAATATGATGGTGTTTGGTGATACATTTATACCCTCCAGTGTCTTCAGGAAGGCTGTGTGGGTTTCCTGAGTTTGAGAGGGTGGCCTGTAGCATGCTACAAATTGTAGAGCAGTTTTGCCTATGGTTAATTGCACCTGGATGGTTTCCGATGCTTCGTGCGTAGCCACCAACCTGGAGGTGTGGGTATCCTTGATGAATATGGATACACCCTCTCCTTTTGTGGTATGGTCCGGGTTTTGGGGCCGGAACGCATGATATGAGGTAAAAAGTACAGTTTTGTACCTACCATAAATGTAGATGTTCGAAGATCCACATTGCTGCAGTCATAACCTGTGGGTAGTCCGCTGTCCTCGGTCGGCCCGAATACCAAAGTGTTAGGCTGGCGTCGATCATGGTCGCCTAGATCTGACGTCCGTACGCCGTGGTACTAAAGCACATGACCGACGTCATATCCTCAGTCTTTCTTGCCCCAGATGTCAGAAGGCTCTAAAAAGAAAGGCCATAGCCAAAAAACAGGAAAACATCCAACCACCCATGTACAACCCATATCTACAACCCAAACCACACAACCACCCCAAACTACAGTGGGGAAGGAGGGAGGGAAAATTGGACTGCAGCAATGTGGATCTTCGAACATCTACATTTATGGTAGGTACAAAACTGTACTATGTTCTTCATCTCACATTGCTGCAGTCATAACCTGTGGGTAGAATCCCAAAGCAAAGGTAAAGGGAGGTTGGCAAAATCATAAAGCATTGGGAGCTGCTAACATGCCATGTAAAACTGCAGTGGCAAACCCAGCCCTAGATTTTGAATAAAGAGGGAGATGATAGTGTTTAGAAAAAGTGTGCACTGAACTCCAAGTATCTGCCTCCAAAATATCTTTAGTAGCTACACCCCTCAGAAAAGCAGTAGAAGTGGCAGTAGCCCTAGTGGAATGAGGTCTGATTCCAGCCGGAATCTCCTTACCATAATGAGAGTAACAAAAAGCAATACAATGACCAATCCACTTAGAAATAGTTTGTTTAGAAACAGGTTTCCCCTGAGAACCCAAAGCAAAAGAAACAAACAACTGTTGAGACTGTCTGAACCCTTTAGTTCTGCTCAAATAATAACGCAACTGCCTGTGAATATCCAAAGAGTGCAAAATCTTTTCCCCTTTATTTTGGGGATCAGCATAAAAAGTAGGCAAATGAATAGACTGGTTCAAGGCCACATTTGAGATCACTTTAGGCATGAAAGTAGGGTTAGTACGCAAAGAAACCCTGTCCTTATGAAATATTAGGAAGGGTTCAACTGCCATCAGAGCCTGTAATTCAGATACCCTTCTAGCAGACATAATGGCCAACAAAAAAGCTGTCTTCCAAGACAAAAACTTCAACTCAGCTGTAGCTGCAGGTTCAAAAGGAGATAAGGTGAATTTCTCCAACACAAAATTGAGATCCCAGGAAGGAGTAGGAGCTCTACGTGGGGGTCTTATGTTCTTTGCCCCTCTAAGAAATTGCTTAAACAAAGGATGAGAGAATAAAGGTGGGTCACAGTCATAGTGAGCAGAAATGGCTGCAGCATGAACTTTTACAGAGGAGAAAGACAAACCTTTGTCTAGTAATTCTGTAAGATACTGAAGTGAAACACTCAAATTAGGAACTGAAACATCAAAGCACTTTGCTTTGCTCCAAAGAAAAAATTTCCTCCATTTATCAGCATAAACCTTCCTTGTACTAGGCCGTCTGGCCTCCAAAATAACATTCAAAACTTGTTGAGGAAGCTGCGACCCTCCAGGGTCTAGAACAGAATATGCCAGGCTGTCAGATGCAGGGACTGTATCCTGACATTGATGAAATGATTGCCTGCCTGAGACAAAAGGTGTGGACTTGCTGGCAAAGGCCAAGGAGGCTCCCGTACTAAACTCCTCAGCAGAGGGTACCAGTGCTGACGAGGCCAATCTGGAGCTATAAGAATCATGGAGGGCTTGTCCTGTCTGACCTTCAAGAGCACCTTGGGAAGGAGAGGCAGAGGAGGGAAGGCATAGACGTGAAGATTGTTCCAACTGAACGAAAGAGCATCCACTTTCCAAGCTTTTGGATGAAACATCTTTGTGCAAAACTGTGGTAGCTGGAAATTTAGTGGAGAAGCGAACAGATCTATGTCTGGAGTCCCCCAAACCACTGTCAACTGCTGAAAGACATGAGGATCCAATTTCCACTCATGGGGATCCACCATCTGTCTGCTCAAAACATCCGCTAAGGAGTTCTGTGCTCCTGGCAGAAACCTTGCTTGAAGATTGAGGTGCAAACTGAGAGCAGTCTCCCACAAAATCATAGCTTGTCTGCAAAGTGGGTACGAATGGGTCCCCCTTGCTTGTTGATGTACCACATGACAGTTGTGTTGTCTGTTTGAATCAACACTTGTCCTGGGTGAAGTAGATCCTTGAAGGCCATCAATGCAAATTGGACTGCTAACATCTCCTTCATGTTGATATGCAAATGTTGAAGTCTGGCAGGCCACGTGTCTTGAACCCATTTTCCATTGAGGTGTGCGCCCCAAGCCTTGTCCGAGGCATCTGTCGTTAAGATCTGACTCGCCTCTGGTCGGGTCACAGAGAGTCCCTTGTTTAGGTGACATTCCTGAGCCCACCACAAAAATTCCTTCTGAATGCAAGGTATTATCTTAATGACAGTGTCCAAATCGTGGCAGTGTTGAGTCCATACACTTTTGAGATACCATTGTAACTTCCTCATATGCAGTTTGGCATTGGGAAGCACCAGAATACAAGATGCCATGAACCCCAAGGCTTGAAGGACTGTCCTTGCAGTCAGCCTGGACAGGAGAGACAATTTTTGGAAGTAAAGGGTAAGATTTCTTTGCTTGTCCGGGGTCAAAAATGCCATCTGAGAGGCTGTATTCAGTCTCACACCCAGAAAGCACATGTCCTGAGAGGGTACTAGACTGGACTTTATTTCGTTCACAGAATACCCTAGGCACCTTAACACTGCCATCACAAACTGAAGATGGTGAAGTAGCTTGTCTTTGTCTTGAGCCAGAATCAGGCAATCGTCCAAATAAGGATAAATTTGTATTCCTCTTAACCGTAAGAAGGCTATCACCGGAGCCAGAACCTTTGTGAACACCCTGGGCGCAGTAGATAAGCCAAAGGGCAATGCAGAGAACTGATAATGTAAAGTCCCAGCCCGAAAACGCAGGAATCTCCTGCAGCTTGGCCTGATAGGAATATGAAGATAAGCCTCCTTGAGATCCAGAGTTACCATCCAGTGATCTTTGCCTAGCATAGGTAGAAGTTGTTGCAAAGTCAACATTTTGAATTTTGGAATGTCCAGGTATGTGTTGAGAATAGACAAATCCAGAATTGGCCTCCAAGTGTCTCCTTTCTTTGGTACAAGAAACAGGCGAGAATAAAATCCTAGGCCCACCTCTGACGTAGGGACCTGCGGGATAGCTCCCATTTGAAGAAGTAAAGAAATCTGTTTGCGAGCCTCTGCCTTTTGCTGAGGAGGAACGTCTGGCATGCCTTTGAAAGGGGTAATGTGTGGAAATAAAACTTGTAGCCCCTGTTTATAATGTCCAACACCCATTTGTCCTGGGTGACTAAAAGCCAATTTTGCCTGAAAAGTGCCAACTTTCCTCCCAGAGGAGCTGCCAGACAGGAAGGATGGGGCAGCTGAAGATGCAGGTCATTGTGTCTGTTTACGAAAGGACTGGCCCCTGCCCTCACCTGTAGACTGTGCAGGGGAACTCCACGTCCTAGGCCTAAAAGAACCTTGTGCATGAGCTCTGCCCCTACCACGTCTAGATCTGCCCCTAGACTGTAAATCAGAAGAAGGGTAAGCCCATCCTTTAGTAGGCCAATTTCTGCTAAACTTAGGAGGCTGCACCTGCAAAAAATCTTTAACAGTCTGCATAGACTTAGCTTTGTCCTCCATTTTCTTCAAGACAGACTCCACAGGAGAATCAAACAAAACTTCAGACTGAAGGGGAGCATCCAAAATTCGAGCTTTAACATGCTCTGACAAGTCCTGATCCTTAAGCCAAGCGTGCCTACGAATAACTGACCCAGTGGCAGCCACCCTAGAAGAGGCCTGCAAAGCATCAAAACCACACTGCAAAGAATGCTTACCCACCTGATCAGAGGCATGAACCAAATCCTGTAATTCTTTACACTCTATGCCCTCTGCGAAAGCATCCACCTTAGATTTCAATTGAGTAAGAAGAAAATTCTGGTACTTCAGCATATGAGACTGGCAATTTAAAGCTCTCATTGCAAGAGTGGAAGAGGTATACACTTTTTTACCCCACCTATCCAGAGCTCTAGAGTCCTTATCCATGGGAACTGGATTCTTAACAACAGAAGCCCTGACACCCTTAGGTCCCTGGCTAATAGTTTCTGGGTCAGCCCTAGGGCTCTTATACAAATATTTATGAGCCTCTGGCACCCTGTAATACCTGTCTGGCTTAACGGGGGCAGGAGGCAAAGAGTCTGGATTAAGGGAAGCCTCAGAGAAAACATCCTGTACCACATCCAAAACCGGAGGTATAGCCAAAGGCCTATGTTGTGGTAAAAACAAGAATTCCCTAAGCCTCTTTTGGGAATCTGAGAAATCCTGGCCTTCCCATTTAAAATGCTCCCTCATAGAATGCAGGGTTTCTGAAAAAGAAAAATCCTCTGGAGGGGAAGCAGAAAGACTAGAATCCTCTGCGTCAGAATCAGAATAAGGGGGAAAATCCTGAATGTCTTCAGCCGAAGACTCTGAATAATCTGAAGAATGTTCCAATCCTTCCACCTCTGGCTCCACCCTAGGCCTCTTATCTGGAGGGGGCATAGAACCTCTAATCAAGGTAATTAAATCTTCTGCCATTTTAAGCATGTGTTTTTTAGGCACAGAACCTGCAGAACTAGGACTGACGCCAGAGGAAGACAAACCAGGCCTGGCCTTTGAAGGTACCTTAGAGACAGAGGGAGAGGGCCTAACCACCTTATGCAAAGAAGGGAGCACAGCAACCTGAGAGGCCCCCTCAGCCTGACCCGACTCCTGAGAGGCCACATCCTGCAAAACTAAAGGTTCCTCCTGAGACTCAACTGAAACCTCGGCCGGATCCACAGACTCCACCGTGGTTTTTAAAGAACCGGCGTCCAGAACGGACGACTCAACCTGCTTAGATTTCAGCATCTTCTCTTTACGCTTCTTCGCGGTAGCGGGTGTCGGAGGATCCGACGGCATATTGTAATTACACCGCTTACCGAAGACAAGTCTAGCACAATCTAACCTACGTTTAATGGTGCGCTTATTAAATTTAGCACAAAAGCGACACCCGACTACGTCGTGCTCAGGCCCCAAACAAGGAATACAGAGAGTGGTAATCCCTATGAGGTATCTGTTTCCCACAAGAAATACAATTATTCACTTTTTCTGACATCCGGATTTAACTGAGGCAAGAAAAGACAAAAATATTCCCCAACGGGGTACTTAGCCCAACTTGGTCTTCGGTCTGAAACTCAGAATACGAAAATTTCAGGACGCCGAACGGCACTTGCAAACGCTGCTTCTGCTTCGGACCATGCGGCAAGAAAGACTGAGGATATGACGTCGGTCATGCGCTTTAGTACCACGGCGTACTGACGTCAGATCTAGGTGACCATGACCGACGCCAGCCTAACACTTTGGTATTCGGGCCGACCGAGGACAGCGGACTACCCACAGGTTATGACTGCAGCAATGTGAGATGAAGAACATCCTGATAGTGCCTACTTACCAATTCTTACTGAAGCTTCTATGTCTATAAATATTTTATCGTCTTGATTTAATATTTTCACTTTTATTTTAATCTTGTTGAAATAAGAGTCTTCTTTGATAAGATGCTCACACGTGTGTTTTTCTCTGACAATTTCTAGTTTTTCTTACTCTCTTCTTTATTATTTTCCATAGCACATTCTGTATGAAAATGTATTTCTGCCTAACTAGGCTCCTTGTGTTTAATACAAATATTCTCTCTCTTTGCAGCGGCTTGACTCTTGTTTTGTTGCTTTTGCATGTTATGCAAGAATATTTTCTTTGTACTTGGCACATGAAGCTCTGCATGGGTACTGGACACCACAGTATCTCCATTCTGTTTTGCAACTTTTCTTGTCATCTGATTTACTCAGACCTAACTCTGACTTATTTTTGTTTGTGTGCTTTTCCTTTTATACATAAATCCTTTACATTTCTGCAGAATTCATAGTATTACTCCTGCATCTCTCAGTCTTTATAGGCAGCAGTCCTGACATTACTAGGGATCTTGCAAAGTTTATAATTTTCTCCATCGTCATGTCTTAATCTGACATTGACTTTCTTTTTACCTTGCATCAGGAATATTTCTGTATTACTTGTGACTCGATTTCTTTTTTCTGTGTTCACAAAATCATAGTTCACTGCTGGGGCTTTTAGACCTAGTATGTGTGTGTCAACTCATTTTATTGTCACACATTTTTGAATTTGTATGTTTCAAATCATGCATTCTTTAGAAGGTGGGTCCTTTAGGCACTTCAAAAAGCCAATAAAATGTTACATACAGCCTTGTATGAGTTGCTGAATCCTTTAAAGGGACAAAACAGCATAAAACCACTGTGCTCCTCCAGTGAACCACAGCAGCAATACAGGGATAAATAACAGTGCAGGCAATCAATCAAAAGTTCCAACAATGCCAAGTGTAAGAAGAATCCACACTTTAATAGAACTAAGCACTTTTGTCTTTGTTACAAAAATGTAAGTCTTTGTAATAATAAAATGGCAGCCCCTGCAGTTACGGCAACTGCACGGCTCCAAAAGTCCAAATTGCACTAAGAAATACCAGGGCGCCAGTAAACTGTAGCGTTCAATGTTTATTAATTTAAATGGCTAAATAGCCTCATAACATAAAAAAGGAAACAGAAACAGACTGGTTTTGGCTATACAACGTACATAGCCTTCATCAGTGTGATAAAGAACAATGATACGATTGCTTCATTTTATAATTTTACCTATGAGTGAGTCTTCGGCTAATTGGTCAATCACAAATGCTTATTAAGCCCTGGTTGGGAGGCATATTCCCACCAGGGCTTAATCATTCTTCATTAAAACAAAATGTCTTATAAAGTGTGACATAGGTTTAAATGGAAATGACAAGAAACAACTGTATAAATTATCAACCTGCCAAACAATAGGGGGTGCATGTATTACAAAAGCTGGAAATAGACTTTTAAAAAAGTTGTCCTATATAATAGGTGAAAATAATAACTTCTGATCATAATCGCTACACTAAACATATTATTTTGGAAGATGAATGGTCTCACAGGTACAGACAAAAGGTAAGAGTATTCAATTATATTAAGAAATGCAGAGTGCAAATAGCAATGCTACAGGAGATACGTTTCAAAGAAGTGAGCATGTGAATTTGATAAAGAAAGGATTTCAAGATGAATATTCAACAGAATATGAGGGACAAAGGAAAAGGGGAGTGTTTATAATAATTGCTAGAGGAGCTCCAATAGTGACAGAAAAGGAAAAAAAAATCGTAATTGTAGATTTGTGGTAGTAAGAGGATACTGACAAGGGAGGGGGATTACGCTGGCATGTATTTATATTCCGCCTAAAATGTATTATGGAGCTTAAGAATTTTTGGGGAGAAATAATTAGCTTTCAACATGACTTGCAATACTGAGGGGCTATTAGGAAAAATATAACAAAAGAGGGTAGATTTCTGAAGAAATTTAAAAAATACTTGGTATGGAAGACGTGAATTCAGTAGCAGGAACACAGAGAGAAGTTACATATAATTCCCCAAAGTAATGATAGTAATTATATTTCATGAGAACATGTGCATTTAATTGCAAGCTTTGATACACATCCAATAACTATTTCAGATCATGCTCCAGTTATAACTAATACAGAAATGCAGGGTAATGAAGTAAATATGAGATATTAGTGCTTCCTCACCTACCTGTTAAAAAGAGAGGAATTTAAGAAATGGGTAGTAGAACTTATTTGAGATTTATTACAGAAGATATAAATTTCTTTAGAAGTTACAGCTAGTGTGTGGCTAAAATGAAAGTGGAGTTTAAAAATATAGTAGAAATAAAAGAAAAACAGATATGGTTAAGAAGAAACAAAATTATTTAGAGGGGGCTGACAAAGGTTAAAATATTGCAGAATAAGAAGAATCTCACAGAACAAGAAAGGTGCAATTGCAGAGTGCTGAAGAGAAAATAAGGGAGTATCTGAATAATATAAACAAGGGTTTCCTATTACATGATTGAACACTAGAAATAGTGAATGCTCATTTGTCAAACCCAAATACACGAAACAGTGAATTTTTTCCCAGGGAAAAAATTTGCTCGGCCATTCTCTGGACTTTGCTGCTTTCTTCACTGTGGTGCAATCTCAGAGTTGGTCTATTTAATTTGGGGTGGGGGCACTGCACCGAGGGATGTGCAGGGCGAAGCCCCCCACTTTATATTGCCTGTACATTTTTTTTGTATCAGCAAATTTTTTCCCTGGGAAAAAAATTGCTGATCCATTCCTTCGACATTTTGTGGTTTTGTGCACTTGGGTTAGATAATAGCTTGTTCGCTATTTCTAACATTCGATCATATAATATGAACCCATACACAAGTTTATAAAGATTGCTGTTAAGCAACAGTTTTTGATAGTAACTCCAAAGCATAAAAACTCTTGGCACAACGCCTAGGTAACAGAAAATAGAAAGTGCTGTTGCCAAACTTATAGAGTCTATAATGAAAAAAATAACCAGAGATCCTATAGAGTTAATAGAGATATTTTGGACAGTTTATGAAAATTTGTATAAAGCAGAGGAATGTGAAAATCAAGAAAAAGCACAAATGGAAATAGTTACAGAAGACTTAAGTACACCAAGATTAAAGGTAGATGAGACTCAACAATTAACAGTTAAGATAGGAAGAGATAACATAATAACAATGATGTATAATAAATCTGCAGGAAAGTCACCAGGAATAGATGGTATTCCTGCAGAAGTTTGGAAACTAGGAGGGAAGAAAGTGGTACAGATCTAGAAGGTTTTGTTTAAGTTTTCTAAAAGGAGGAGAAGCAACAATACCCATGGAAAAAAGTTGTGGTAGCATCAATACCTAAAGATAGTAAAGGCCCATCAGACCCAATTTCATATAGGCCCATTTCAACTTTAAACCATGACTGTAACGTGTTTATATCTATAATAGCTAATATAATGGCAAATGAATTGCCAAAACTGACAGATATGGATTAATGTGTTTTTTTGAAGGGAGACAAACATTTGACAACATTAATAGAATTATGACGATCCAGCGGGAATCCAAATGTAAGAAAATACTGCTGTTGTTGGTAGGTCTTGATATAGAGAAAGACTCTGACAGAGTAAGCTGAGATTTTATGAGCAGGGCAATTAGAGCATTTGAACTCCCTGATACAATAATTAGGTTAATTAGGAGGATATATAAGGGATAAGAGGCAAAAATTAATGAGGGAGGGTTCCTTTCACATAAGTTGTATCTGAACAGAAGCCTCAGGCTGAGGTGTGCTGTTTCCACTTTGTTATTTGTGTTATATTTAGTACCATTGGCAAAAAAAGGACTCAAAATTTTAAAGATATAATTGGCATGATAATCAAGAAACGTTGGCTTGATTTGCAGACAATATTATTTTGTACCTGATAAAAACAAGGAAAGGGCATTACAGTGTTATGGAACATTCTGAGATAGTTTCACATTTTTCAGGATATAAAATTAGTGAAGACAAAGCAGAGATTCTAGCTGTAAACTATGTACTCACACATGAATTGGTTTAGCAATACCCGTATTTATGGGGACATGATAAAATTAAGTATTCAGGAGTATGGGTTAAAAAGGATTCTGTTATGGCAGCTACGGATATGTGGTAAGAGACTAAACAAAAGATAACACAAAAACTGAGAAACTGCAACCTTGTTTTTGTGGATATTTATAGAAATATACAAGCAGTGAAAATGTTTTTAGTCCCTTTAGTTTTATATGCGGGCCAGGCATAATTTTATCAGTCCGTGAAGTTGTGGACAGTAATTAATAAAGAGTTGAACAATTTTATCTGAGAGGGAAAGAAAGCAAGGGTTAAGTGGGATAAGCTGATCCTTCCAACAGAAAACTATGGTTTAGGACTACCTAATCTGAAGGGATAATTTAGGGCCACTCGGATAAGGCTCATATATATATAACATAAGTAGAAAGCTATAATTCAAAGTGGAAAGGGATTATGATGAAGCAGGAGGAAATTCAGGAAATAAGGAGAGAGAAGGATTTTTGATAGGTAGGTACTAGGCTATTGCAGATCTTTAAGGAGAATAAGAACAGCCATACATTGTATTGTATTGCATTCATAAAGTAGCAGAAAGTATTCTAAGAACTAGGCCAACACAAGAATGGAGAAAGGAGATTCTGCCAATAGGGATGACTGCAATTAGAGATACAGAGAATAGGCAAGAGGGGTCTGGAAATTACTGGAGAAAAATGGCAAAGGAATCAAGATATTGGAAGCAATATAATCAGAGGCAAAAATTAAAGTGGGAGGGTTCCTCTCTGATACATTTTGTCTAAAAGAGGAAACAGGCAGGGTTGTCCTCTTTCCCCTTTGTTATTTGCATTTTATTTAGAGGTATACTGGCAAAAAAGGGACTTAGAAATTCAAGGATATAATTAGTATGACAATCAAGAAAAGTTGGCTTTATTTGTGGGCAGTATTATTTTGTATCTGATAAAACCAGAAGAGGACATTTCAACGTTGCTGAACATTCTAAAACAATTTCAAATTTTCTGCGACATAAAATTAATGAAGACAAAGCAAATACTATAGTTGAAACTACGTACCCACACATAAATTGGTTCAGCAATACCCATATTTGCAGTGACACAATAAAATGAATTACGTAGGAGAATGGGTTAAAATGGATTCTGTTCTAGCAGCTAAGGATATGTGGGAAGAGACTAAACAAAAGATAATACAAAAACTGAGAAACTGGAGCCTCATGATTATGGATATTTATAGGAAGATATAAGCAGTGAAAATGTTTTTAGTCCCTTTAGTTTTGTACATAGGTCAGGCATATTTCTATCAACCAGAGAAGTTGTGGACAGTAATTAATAGAGAGTTTAATTATTTTATACGGGTAGAGAAGAAGGCAAGGGTCAAGTGGAATAAGTTGATCCAACAGAAAAATGTGGGTTAGTATTACCTGATTTGAAGGGATATTTTAGAGCTACACAGTTAAGGTTCATATATATAACACAAGCAGAAAGCCATAATTCAAAGTGGAAATGGATTATGATAAAGCAGGGGGAAAATTCAGGAAACAAGGAAAGAGTAAGAACAGCCATAAATTATATTATATTATATTATATTATATTATATTATATTATATTATATTATATTCATAAAGTAGCAGAAAATACTCTAAGAACTAAGCCAACATAAGAATAGAGAAAGGAGATTGTGCTGATAGGGATGATTGCAATTAGGGGTACAGAGAGTAGGCAAGGGGGAGGTTGGAAATTACTGAACAGAACTGGCAAAGAAATTAAGATACTAAGAGCAATTGCTAGACAGGGAAAGGTAATGGAATGGGAAGAGGCCAAGAAGACATTTGGACTGCAGGCTAGAGACTGCCTTCCCTATCAGGAATTGATATCAGACTATAGGCAATGAGAAAGGGCTTGGGGATTCCCAAGTGAAATTGAATCTAAAAAAAAGGGATCATTACTAGGGCATATGAAATATTGCACAATAGTTATAGAAATCAATCAGCGTAGGTTAGAAAAAATTGGAAAGAGAGATTAGATAAGCAACTCACAAGGAAACAATGGGAGAACATAGGCATGTCTCCTAAAGGGTCTCCATCAGAAGATCGAATGCTTAAAATAGTGAACGCTCTTTTGTTGAACTGAAAAACACGAAAGGTGACAATGTCAAATGCACAGATCAGCGAATTTTTTCCCAAGGAAAAAAATTTGCTGATCCAAAAAAAAAATGTACAAATAAAATAAAGTGGGGGGCTTCACCCCCCCACACACACACACCCCCAGTGTGGGGGGCTTCACCCCCACACTCTCCCAACTTAAATATACCAACTCCGAGATCACATCGCAGTGGAGAAAACAGCAAACTCCCAAGAACAGCCCAGCAATTTTTTCCCTGGGAAAAAAAATCACTGTTCCGTGCCTTTGAAATTGTCAGCTTTCATTGTTTTCAGTTCAAAAGAAGAGCGTTCGGTATTTTAAGCATTTGCTCTTCTGATAGGAACCCCTCCTAAATATACAACAAAGTCTAGAAGAATTAGGATTTTTGCTTGGAAATGTTTGCATAGCTATTTTTATACCCCCAGTAGACTCCAAAGAATCTTTTCCTCGGGTAGATGGCAAATGTTGAAAGAGTAATAAGGAAGAAAGAGGTAACTGGAAACATATGTTTTGGGAGTATAATCAGTTGGCAAATTTTAAAAATTCTCTACATAGTGCTCCATCAGAAATATTGGGTGAAGAAATGGTTGCAACTAAGGAAATACTTTTTTGAACTGGGATACAGGATCTGACTTGCCTAGACATAGTAAGTTTTTTTTTTAAGTTTAATTCCGGTGGCTGCCAAAAAAAGCAATTACTAGAATATGGAAATAATCAAAGTCTAAACCAACACTATTTGAAGTAATGAGTATTGTAATACATATAAAAGAACTGGAAGTGGAATCTTTATAAAAGGGTAGGAGCAAATTACATACAAAAATGAAAACTGTAGAAACAATATATGCAAAATAATGTTTTAGAGGAGGAGTAAGGTTTAAAGGATGGCAGGAACAGAGCAAAATATGTAATACTGGCTTGATACTTGTATAAAAGAATGCCCATCCATCCATCTATCCACAATCCTTTTTTGCCAATTTTGCACATGGGGTTGGGGTGTCACTTCAACAGTGACAATCATCTAAAGCCAAGGTTCACGCCATCAGGTGGCTAGCCCTGCAGTGGAATTGTATAAAAGAATGTATGTGATGTATAAAGTTCATAACTGGGAACATGTTAATATGGTTTGCTTTATTTAATATAATTTTATGTTTGCTTATGTCATAAGTGATAATTCAGTAAATGTGTTTAAACAAAGGACATAACACCCAACCGGCTTCCAAAGCTTCAGAGCACCTTCCATACACCCAAACTGTCAGGCAGATCAAACTGGGATGACTAAAAGACAAGTTTGGGTGCCAAGCCTTTTGGAGCTTTCCTGCCAAAATAGAGAGGGAGGCTGAGCCGTGAAAGGACAATGCTAGGAAGAACAAAAAATAAACAACCACACCCTGGCATAAACAACACACTACACATAAGGGGGATTGAGGGAGGGAGTAGCTACTGCAGCAGTGATCATTAGAACATCTACTGTTATGGTAAGTTTACTTACACAACTATACTGTGTTCATCATATTAATCACTGCTACAGTAGCCTTAGCTATATAGGGTCATAGGTTCATAGGCAAGTACGAAGCTAGCTGCCCTTGTGGGCCATTTTAAGCCTAGTCATTTTCCCTTTCATGAGAATTAAACCCTGTACTTTGTGTTTGCAAGGTAAACACCTTAACTATTATATCACCCTTCCAACCATAATGTAGGGTAGATTATCTTTCTTTACTACATTTGGGAGGAGGTTCATAGGCTCATATGTGTGTACTAGGCTAATGGCCACTAGGGCCTTTTGACAAGCTCTGGTACCCTTGATAAGTGTAAGAAAGGATTAAACATTTACAAGCTGGGAGATGAAACATTTACCAGCTGCCTGTGTCCAATACAGACAGAGGTGCCAAACCAGGGATGGAATGCCTGTTCCCCATCCAGTTGTCTAAGTTACACTTGAACTGGATTAGAGAGGAAGGAGAAGAGTCTACGAGAATGTTCCTTACAATGCTTGATCTAGATCTAGAGAAGGAATCAAGCTTACAGTGTTTGTAAAAGTATGTACAGAGGACCAAATTGCAGCTTCTAGAATACTTCTAGAATGCAACACTTTCCAAAAAGCCATAGATGAAGCCAAGGCTTTGGTGGAGTGGGCCTTGACCCTGCCTGGAGAATTTTTGTTTTCTTGAGTATAGCAAAAGGTATCAGCCTTAAACAACTATTTGGGAAAAGTATGTATTGACACAGGGTGTCCCTTCTTCCTACCTTCACAAGAAAAGAACAATAAATTTGAAGATATGAAAGATTTAGATCTGTCAAGACAGTACTTGAGTTGTCAGTGGACATCTAAGGTTCATAGGTTCATAGGTAGATACTAGGCTATCTGCCCGAAGGCATATGTAAGCCTAGCCAGAATGTGTTGGCTTTCGCCGCCCCCTCAGATTAGTTCCCTGTGCCTCTGTCCAGCAAAGCGACTGAAGTGATCCCTGAGGTAAACTTTCTGTTTCCCATCCACTCGTCAAGATTTCTTTTGAAGAGTGTCAGCGAGGAGCTCTGCCTAATGTAGACTGGGATCTTGTTCCAAAGCATGGGAAGTCTCTGGGACAGGAATCTATCCCTCCAGCACGTCCTATTTATTGTTGTGGTGAGGTTTAGATCCCTAGAGAGTGTGGCTCGTGGGGATAAGGTTTTCTTTAGGTGGAGCATGTCCATCAATTCTGGTTTGGACATGGCCTTGTATGTCAGGCAGAGATCACCTCTGAGTAGGCGGTATGCAACCGAGTACAGCTGTAATTTCTTCAGTCGAGCTGCATAGGGCATCTGTTTGAGGCCAGTGATCCTCTTGTTGAGGTACTTCTGTGGTCTTTCTAGCTGTTGCAGGTGTCTTGTAAGGTACATCCCAAATGGGGGGTTGTACTCTATGATGGGTCTGATGAGTGATGAGTAGAGGGGCTCAATGCCCTCTTTTGATCTGGATGCGAACTCTTTTGTGATTAGGTGGGCCACATAGAAGGATTTTCTAACCACTTTGGCAATATGATTATCAAAGGTGAGATTACTATCTACTTGGGTCCCCTGATCCCTTATTACGCCTTCCGTATTTACGGGACTACCACCTATGTGGTAGTTTGTGGGTACTTTGTTTTTTTCCAAAGGGGATGACTGTGCACTTTTTGGCATTTAGCTTGAGGCCATGATTTTGACACCAGGTATCCGTCTCAGTGAGACCCTTTTGGAGGATGTCTGTGTCAGCCGGAGAGTCAATTATAGCCCCTAGTTTGCAGTTGTCTGCGAACTTGGTCAGCCATAGTCCTCCTGTGCTTGCCTGTACCTCTGAGAAGTATACGCCAAACAGGAGGGGTCCTAGGACTGAGCCCTGGGGAACTCCACTTGTAACCAATTTAGAGTCGGACCTAGCTCCCACAACTCTCACCATGTGGGTTCTGTCCGTAAGCCAGTTGGCAACCCATCTTGTGATGGAGGGGTTTATGTTCAGGCTGGTGAGCTTGTCTATAATACCAGAATGGGGAATGGTGTTGAAGGCCTTTGCGAGGTCTATGGTGTATCCTTCCTCCCTCATTTTTAAGATCAGTAAGGAAAATGGGGGAATTGATAGTTTGGTTTAAAGTAAACTCTGATACCATTTTAGGCATAAAAGACAGATTAGTTCTCAAAGAAACCCTGTCTCTGTGGGAAATGAGATATGGTTGACTCACCATAAGAACTTGTAGCTCAGATATTCTTCTTGCAGAGGTCAGAGCAATCAGCAACTGTTTTCCGTGTTAAGAATCTTAAGGCAGACAGATTAGCTAGTTCAAGTGTTAGCTTCTCTAATACAAAATTAAGATCCCAAAAAGGGGCCTTCGGTTTTCTTTGAGGCCTCTTAAGTAAAACACCTTTTTAAAAAACTGTTGACGTGAGAAATCCTTGAAAGAGGAGGATGGGCAAATATGCTGAAATCGCCAATAAATGAACCTTAATGGAGAAGTAAGAAAGGCCATTGGAAAGTATCTCACACAAATATTTTAAAAATAGAGAACAACTAGCCCTGAGCAGGTGCTGGTTATACTGTTGGTGGCACCTACAGAAAACCTTTTCCATTTTCTAATATATGACTTACAAGAAGCAGGCCTTCTTGCCTCTATTAGTACTTGCTGCATGTCCTCAGTAAACAGGTGCCTAAAGGAAACTGAGACCCTCTAATCCAGGCAGTCAGCTGAAGTTGATTGGGGATGGTGTATATTAAACTCCCCTGATCTTGTGTGAGTAGATCCATTCTGTGAGGAATCTTGTGGTAATTGCTACTGGCCATTTCCAAAAGAAGGAAGAACCACTACTGCCTGGGCCAGGAAAGGGAGTCACCATGGGGGATTCCTTCTGAATCTTCAGAAGTACCCAGTAATCCAAATAAACTGGGTGATCCAGGTGAACAGGAAGGAATATACTCCACTTGTGGGAAATACCAAGTAGTCACACAGGGGAACAGAAAAGGTAAAACAAACCAAAACCGCAGTAAGTCTGTGATAAAAAACATTCAGAACAAAACTTAAAAACAACATTTAATACAAATTATAAACAAAATAAGAAACAAAGTTAAGCACTTCTATCCCTCATAATTTCAAGGGGACTTCATTAGAACTGAAAGCAAATTCCTTAATCCAGTTTAAATAATTTTATTCATGTCAAGCAATTCAAGTCTTAAAGGTACAGTCGTAACAAAAAAGAATACATATTATACAACTAATCAAGCCCTGATAGCATGAGTTAAAACTCAATAAAAGCTTACATATTTATCCAAATTATTGAATAAAATCAATAAATATGTATTCAGAAAGTTAAACGATATATATATATATATATATATATATATATATATATATATATATATATATATTATAAAAATCTACAAATTCAAAGTACAATACACCTCCTATGTGCTTGAAAGCCCAGTAGCTGGAATTAAAGGTGCTTCTTCAGAAGTACTCTGGATATCAGTGAAAAGGGTGGAAAAACATACACGGGCATTCCTGTCAAAGGAAAAGAAAAGGCATCTGTCTTCCAGGCCTTCTTGCATGGAGTACTGGAACAGAATCTTGCCAGCTGATTATTTAAAGAGGGGGCAAATGAGTCTACTAGATGAGCTCCCCATAAATGGATCAAATATTGGAAGACCCCCTAATTTAGTTTGCATGCATGAGGGTTTGCCCTGTCCTGCTCAGCTTGTTTGCCTCACAATATTGCTCTGATGGAATGAAATTGCCTATTGAGAAAGATTTTGCTGTGAAGCTATATCCCATGTTAATATGGGTAGTCTGCAAAGGAAGTATGACCTGGTTCCCCCCTGCTTGTAGATGTACCACATGACTGTGGTATTGCCTGAAACAACTTGAAGAAGTCCTGGGAACCAACGATGATTCAGAGAATTGAGTGCTTTGTTCAGGACAAGCATTTCTTTATATTTATGTTCTTGCATCTGTCCTGGGTATACCACACACCTAACACTACTATCCTTCCTGAAAATGCTCCACAAACAAAGTCTGAGGCATTTGAGATGACTGATTGCTTTGGAACAGGGAGGGGATAAGGGAAGACCCACAATTGGGGATATTTGCTGTCTCCATCAGGGAATTTTTCTATTAAGAACCCCAGCAATCAGATTTGAAAAAACTGGGACCAAACAGACTTCAGATACTATTGTATCTTTCTCACAAGGAGTCTTGCAAGAGTTATCATGAGAAACATAAAATGCAACGAAACCCAAAATTCTGAGGTATTCCCTCTCAGTGACCAAAGTCTGAGGTGTGGAAAACCTTAGAAAAAAATCTAGAAATATACATTTTTTTTTTCCTGTGGAAGAAAACCTCTTTGAACCAAGGAGGTCAGCTAACACCCTAGGAGCACAATCTTGTGCAAAGAAGTCAAAAAGGACTTCTAAATGTTCTCTTGGAATCCCTGCTTGTGAAAGAGATCTCTCACCGAAGTTATTCTTGATACTTTGAAAAATAGTCTGCAAAGATAAGCAAGGGATCTAAATATAGAAAAAAGAAAATGGATGCTCTGTAGCCAGTGACAAGTTATAACTGGATGTAGCCACTTTGTGAACATTCTAGGTGCAGTGAATAGTCCAAAGGGTAAAGAAGAGAAATGATAAAGTGACCCAGACACAAACTTTCAGAAATCCCTGAAGTCTGGATGAAAAGGAATGTGATGATGAGCATCTTAAGATCCAGGACTGGTCTCCAAGCATCTTCTTTTTTTTGGCAGTAAAATATCCTTGAACAGAAACCTTTCCAAATTTGGGAATGGGGAATTTGTTCTATCACTTCCTGGAACAGCATGTAATGAAATACAGGTGGAAATAAGAGAGTCTGGTCTGGAGGGTGAGAAATAACCCACTGGCAAGGAGGAATATCCTTTCACTACCATCTAAAGAGTTGATGAACAATCTTCAGAATCCACTTGTCCGAAACTATCAGCAGCCAAGAGAAAAGTGGTGATTCAGACTTTCTGGAAGGGAAAAGGGACTGCCATTGTGGGAGAAGGGATCAAATTCCCATAAACAGTCAAACTGATTAGTTGGGCTGTCCTTGCATTTGGGAGTTCCTGAATTCTTTCTGGAGCACCCTTGCCATATGCCAAAATTGGATAAGGAGTTAAGAGATTCCCTTATAAAATTTGAAAAAGAAAGGCAGAAAAATCCTAGAGATTCCCTGATTTAATTTACACCTTTCATCACACATTTTGATCACCTCTGCAGCAAAGGAACAAAAAAGGGAATCTATATAAAAAAAAAGTGGGGGGTGCAGGGGGGCTTGCCCCCTGCTTACAACAGTTTATTTTGTTGTCCAAAGTGTTTTTTTTTTTTTTTTAGGTATTCGAATTTATGTAACTTTGAACATAATGGTTCGACCATTACGTGTTTGAAGTTATGTAACTTTGACTATGTGATATAGACCCCAGAAAGAGTAAGATAGAAATTGTTTAACTGCAGTAGGATTAACAAAAGTTATAGCTGCTGGGTCAGGTTTGGGAAGAGTTATAAAAACATTAAAAGACTGAGGAACTTTAAACATTCTATCTGTCTTTTTAGGAGCGGCAGCCTGGCTATCAGGCGAACTAAGGCAGAGACATACACATCCTCCAAAGCTGCCAGAACTAGAGGAATTGGTGAAGGTTCAGAAAATTCCTTCTGTAACATTTCATAAAGTTTTCTGAGGAACTGAGAAACCTCAGTGTACTTCCAATGAAAACACTGGCACATTCTGGAAAAAGTTTTAAAGACAGAGGAACCCGAATGAAAGAATCAAAAACTGAGCTCTCCTCTGAGTCTGAATTAGAAAACAGTACTGTATCTCTCTAGAAAACCTGAATCTGTCCCTTCAGCTTCCTTCAGGAAAAAAATATATACTTATTTCTTTCTTTTACTAGAAAACAATAAATAAGAAGGATCAAAATCTTATATAATACCCAATGCTAGACCAAGTAATCTACACCTGTCTAAGGAAATTTGAGGAGGAGTAGAAACATATCTACTTTTCTGTTTCTTTTTGACAGAAAAAAATAGGACCAACAGTGTTGTAAATGGCAGCAGCACCTTCCTCAGGGATTGGCACAACATTCTGATAAAAAAGGGAAGCCTTCCCTGTTCTCTACCTTAAGACCAACAAGAGTGGCTCTCCCTTGTTCACTGAGGGGACCACAGCAACCACACAGGAAGTGGCTTATGCCTGGTTCATAGCAGCTTGTAAGTGCTATACCTGGGGGATCTGGGGTAAAAGATGAGTGGTCCAAGGTACAACAAATGGCCAAAGGAGACTGAGGCAAATTGCTATTTTGCTGTGGTGGCAAACGCTGTTTGCTTAACTTTTTCTTTTTGTGCCAGGAAGAAGGACTGGCTGTGGGATTGGCAGTTTGTTCCATGTTCACGCCAAAATATTGTCTTTTTCCCAGGAAAAATAAGCAGCAAAAGTCAGTGAAACTTTAAAGTCTTTAAAAGTCATTATTTCACATCAAAACACAGTAAAAAGCACTTTAAACACTTCCCAGCCCCAAAAAGTTAAATAAACAAAAATTTTCCACAGAGAAAATGTTTATAAATACTTTTAAATAACTTTTAAACTAACAGGGGAAAAATACTCTCATTTAAAAGTACAATACAGTCTTGTGTTAATCTGTTAAAGCACAAATTCCTAGTTTTAAAATAAATTTCCTGAAGATGAAAATATTAATAATAAACAAAAATAATTGAATGGAAGTTTTTTCCCCAAAGGGAACTTATCTGTCCAGCAATGGAACAGCACAAGCCAACCATCAAGCCTATAAAGCCTCAGAGGAGCATTCTCTTTGGAGGCAGTAAAGCTCTGAAGAGCTTGTCATCCAAACTTAACTTTTAGTCAGCTCAGCTTGAGCTGCCTGAAAGTTTGGGTGTGTGAAAAGTACCCTGAAGCTTTGGAGGTTGGCCACTTGTTTTATCCTTGGCAGGATATAACCCATATAACTAAGGCTACTGCAGTAGTGATCAATATGATAAACATCTATAGACACAAATAAGTCAATAAAGTACTCAGCACTGCATCCACAGTTTACCCAAACAGTGACAAAAACTTCTGCAAGCCACTACAACATATTATTACTCTTACACTTAACAACTGTAGTAAATCCTTACTTCTGGTAACACACTATCACAGCCCAATTCCTAAACTCTCTTTTACCTAAGGTTATGGAAAAACATTTGGACATACAACTAAGGAAACACCGTTCATTGCACCTGACATTTATATTTTGGGCTATAGAATAAGGTCAGCTAATGGTACTCTCTTTATTGACTTTATGCTTTTGAATCTGTCAACCACACCCTTTTTACTTAAAATGCTAGCTAACTTTGATATAATTGACAGTGCACTATATTGGTTCACCTTATACCTAACTCTACCATTACACACGGGTCCAACGTATCTAACAATGGAACCTTTTCAGCAGGAGTACATATAGACTCAATCTTGGAAGCAAGACTCTCTTCCATATTCATTAATGACCTACGTTTTGCTATATCAATCCAAAAGTGTATGCTTTATATAGATGACATTATCATATTATGCTCTGGTAAGTCATACAACAAATTACAAGAAAAGTTATAACAAGGCCTCAACTTACTAGAGAACTGGTTTTCTGAAATACAGCTTGTATTAAACCATAAAGACACATTAAAAACTTAAATCCAGTCCCACTTTAGACATTGCCATCCCTCAAGGCAACCCATTACCTAAAGCCAATGAACAAAGGTCCATAGATATGACTTCTGGCCAAAAACTCACCTTTGCGCTACACATACAAAACATCACAAAAGTAGTACTCAATCAGCTCAGTAGAACATTGAAATACACTCACCTGCTCCAAAAAAAACCTTGGAAAGTGCTAGCATTACAAATGATAATACATAGAATAGAATACTGTCTACTACCTTTTGTGCTAAACTATGCATACAACACCCACACTCTACAGTTGACTGTAACCAAGGATCTGCTGCAAATTCATAACACTGGGTCTGCCCAGTACTGTATCTCTAACAAAATCTAAATGGCTAACAGTAACTGCTAAGGTCACTCAGGTCCTACTCAACTGTTTAACATTCATACTAATTTTCATTGCTCATATTGTCTACCTCCAGCACACAGACTGCAACACAGGCAGACAAATTATTCCCTGCACTCTTCTACATAACATTGCTCTCTGTTTGCCAAGATCCCATTTCAACAATAAGGAATACAAGTGCAAATGTTTTGATAATGGCTTAATCAGGCCTATAACAATTAGTTTATATTTGCATTAGTACAGTAACTTGATTCATAGTATACATATATAAATACTGTTTTCAGTTCCTTCTTTAATCTCGTCATTCTATAAACCTATATACTGCTCTCTTTAAACTATATCATTGTCACTGGTGTTTAATTACATCTTCAACATGTCACACCATTGTTGTTCTGAAAATTAACTGTCACACTGTTTGAATTATACAAATAACAGACTGTATCATTGTCATCTATATTTATCTTGCTTAAGTCATTTGTTCTATAA
Source organism: Protopterus annectens (assembly GCF_019279795.1). Classification (NCBI taxonomy): domain Eukaryota; kingdom Metazoa; phylum Chordata; order Ceratodontiformes; family Protopteridae; genus Protopterus; species Protopterus annectens. Next base: position 616,796,103 of record NC_056729.1, on the reverse strand, counting down.
ACACACTGCCACACTCTTTGAATTGTACAAGTAGCAAAGAATTTCAACTTTCTCTTGAATCTTGTGAATGCCAAATTGATCCAGATCATGGCTGAAAATGGTCTCCGGACATGCCCATGCACTTGGTTGACAACTAACTAACTAAATAAATAATGAAGGAAGGAGATTGATTCAACTCAGAGTGGATGATTGAGGATTAAGACTCTTGAGTTATTACAATTTTTTCTCATCTCTTAGAATTATTTCCGATCTACTGACTCTTTTCAGGCAAAACCTATGCTTAAACAGTGTCTGAAGAATACAAAGCAGTTGGAGACAAGTCAAACAACAGAAGAGAGTATTAAGCTGTATTCAAATACAATAGTATTAAGATAAAATGCAAATATTGTCATTTATATTAATATACCTCAATGACAAATACAAATGTCATCATTCACATTAACCCATCTGAATGACAAACCAATTAATCATTTCCACTCCCAGTTACCCACATGACTCTTCTAAAGATGTGTGATCATCATCATTCAGGAATTCTGCCATAAAATAATGAGAAGCTGCTCACAGCCTGTTTAAGACACTAGTTAATCATAAGCTCTCCATCATTCGGTTAGCACTGTACTTAATACAATGCTCTTCCACTGCAGAGTAATCATGTGACAGTAATGTCCACATGTGAAAGCTGGGGCTAGAATAAGGATATGTAGCCACTGAAGTAGACAAGAGTTAAAACAAGTGAAGACAGAGTGTAAGTGACAGCTGAAATTAAATGTTACAGTAATATCAGAGACAGAAGGGAAGGGTGAAGGGCTGGAACAAAATGCAAATCAGACTCCATTAAAAGCCAAGTGTATACTAAGCAAATCTAAAAAAAATAATCGAAATGAAGCAGTAAGAATAATGAAAGACCGATGTAAAATCTTGTCAGCTGTACAAATGAAAAATCTTTACAGACAAAACAGAAGCTTGCAGTTACTAAATACATGCAGTACACACATTCACACCTAATCTGGCGCTTTCTCCTGTTGTTTCTATTAGCTACAATGTCTAATCACACACCAAGTATGTATTATCAAAAAATGCAAACCACAAACCTGCAGCAGTAGTCAGTTTCCTGTCAGTAATTAGTCTCAGTAAACAGCACTTTTAACTTGTAATAGACAGAGTTATCACAGTGCCTGAATTGTATCAAAAATGCAATAAATTCAGATCCTGTTTGCACAAATAAAAATCTCTGCAAACCATTTTCACAGAGAAATAAACATTTCCTCCCTGTACTCCATATGGGGGAGATCCACTACAACTCCCAACCAAAATCATACTACAGTGGGGAAAAGAACAACATCAACCATTGTTGAAAGTGATTTTCAGTGATTTTTTTTTAGCCTTGCAAATGGCATGCACAAAAATTGCTTTCAGCAGATTGACTAGTTCTCAGCAAACATATACCATGAGTGCTGGCATATCATTATGACCAGTGATAATCAGATAACTGACACCATGAAATGTATATAAATAACAAATGATAACACATACACCAACCATTGTCACATTATTCATAATAGTTATGGCTGCCACCATACAATGTTGTCCTCCACAAAAAATAAATATACGATACAGGTGCTTTATGTGCAAAAAGAATGCTACTCACAAAGACAGTCCACAACTGACAGCCGTGACAGTAAGCTATTAGTTTAAAACTTAACAATGACATAATAAAGCATATGATTGATATAGCACAAGACAGAAACAGGTTGGTAAAAATATAGGGCCAGGTTCAGAAAGGGTTGCCACCAGCAATAAGCCAAGACAGGCGGGCCCCACCATGGTGATCCTACACAGTCTGTAGTATTGCTGTCAAAGGCTGTCTCCTTGGTCAGAGTTGTATGCTAATTAGGCATTCTGGGGGACTACCTATGTTAATTACCCATGTGATCTCCCACCGGAAATGTGTCTCTGGCTGCTTTCAGGCCTGTGGGATAAAATCTGTATGGCCTAAATCAAGCCATTTAATTTCAGAGTACAGTATTTTTCTTAATGTTAAGCTTAAACCCTTCCCTTCTAGTATTCCCTGTTAAAATTCAGGCCTGTGGGATAAAATCTGTATGGCCTAAATCAAGCCATTTAATTTCAGACTACAGTATTTTTCTTAATGTTAAGCTTAAACCCTTCCCTTCTAGTATTCCCTGTTAAATTTTTTTTATTTTATTTAAACATTTGTTGACCGGGAAAGTCTGACTAGGTTCCACAGATCCTGTTTTCAGCGGAGGCCTAGGGAGAAATGCTCCAGAAGCATGTCTTTTGAATGTGGGAAGAATCGGGAGTACCCGGAAGAAACCTACATGAACACAGGGAGAACATGCAAACTCCACACAGAAGGCACCTTAGCCAAGAATCGAACCGGAGAACCTCTTGCCGTTAGGCGACAGCGTTAACCGCTGCACCACTGGATATTCCCTCAGTTACAACAGAACAATCTGATTATATAAATATATATTTATTTTCTGTCCAGCAGGTCTCACTGTTGATGCATTTCTAACACAAGTGACTTTACAAATACATTTTAACACAAGCATCTGTACAAATCAGTTTGATATACAAATGGCATAAAATTGCTTACAAAACTCCAGCTAGCTATGCTGGAATATTTTACACATGCACTGCCTTACTCTTTCTGGCATAGCAGGCACTACCTCACATCATCACATTAGGGGTAATTAAAAAAGAAAAAATAATTAGCTGCTCAGTTAAGCCATGATATATAAGTTGTGAACAAAGCTGCAGAACTCTCCTGGGTGACATAGGTTCTTGCACAGTCCGAATTACATAAAATCAGTCTAGGTACTCCAGCACTATTGTGATTTCCAGCACTTCTATTGCATACACTATATGTTCCTGTGCACTGTGTCAATTTGTACTTGTTCACTTTACCTAAATAATATGCATCTGCGATGTTTCTGAATCACACCTTCCTCACTCATTTGCATACATTAGCATGTGCTCAGGAGTGCTACCTTCTCATGTCTTGCCTTTGAATCATATGTGCCCTGTGTATGTCTGCAAATTATCCAAATAAGCCTTGTGAACCCCACAAACTGTTTCTGAAGCCTGCTCCTTATCTTATATGAACTACATATACCATGCTGATAACAGACAACCCTAAAAAGACCCTACAAAAACCATGAGTAAGTATTTATTATTTACATCAGCAGCAGCCCCGTTGTTCCTATCCTACATGGGTAGGGTCAAGATGTTGTGTCAGCTGTCACATCTCTCGATTTAGAGCCATGATCCTATCTTTTTTGACAGTCAGGCCTGACTGCTGCATGCCTTCTGTTACACAAACCTTCTATCTATTGGCTGGGCACCATTGTCTCCTCTAACCTTTGTACTGTTTCTCTAAAATCTTCTTTACAAAATCTTCTTCTGCCTTCCTACACATGTAACCAAACCATCATAGTCTATCCTCTCTGACCTTCTCTGCACCTGGGGCTACTTTGGCTTCTGCTCTAATGTCCTAATTTTTTTTTTGTCTGTCCCACAGTGTACATCACACTACCTATCTTGGGCACTTTGTCTCCATCACCGCAAGCTTCCTCATCTGCCTTCACTGCCCATGTGCTTGTGCCATGCAAAAGTACTAGATGTGTGACTGTGTTATACACCCCATGTTTCAATTTCTTTGCTATTCTTCTGTGACACACTACCCCTGATGCTTTGCACCAGTCGGCTGCAGTACCTCTGACTCTAGCTTTGACTTTCTCATTCAGACTTCCCTTCTTCTTAACCACATCTCCCAGACATGTAAAGCTGTTAATATCTTCCACTATTTTCCCTTTTATCTCAGTTTTCACCTTCAGATTTTCTCTATTTGCAGTTATGACTACTGTTTTTGTCGTATTCATTTTCATCCCATGTGTCTTCAGTTTTGCATTCTAGTCCTCTATCATTTGCTGAAGGTCTTGTTTCGAGTCTGCTTGTAATGCCACATCATCTGCATGCAGTAGCTTTATTATCCCCCTCCAACTGTTCAGTAATGTAGTCCATCAACAGATTTAAAGAGCCTGGATTTAGTGCTGAACCCTGATAAACACACTTCCTGGGGGATCCCCTCCGTGAGTCCAAACACTGTTCATACTTACATCATTAGGTCTTTGCACATAGCCTCAACAAATTTTACCAAATTTTTCTGGGATTTCAAACCATCAAAGGACTGCCCAGATCAGCTTTTTGAGATGTTGTGATATGTTTTCTCCAAATCTAGGAAACTAGTTGAACTCTTTTCTTATCTCCAGTATCTTCTCCAATACTGTCTCACTGCAAGCATGTGATCAGTGGTACTGCATTCTGAATTTGAATGGCTCATCCCCATTTTACCTTCTACTACATATACTGCATATTCATTTATCAGTAACCCTCCCCAACACCTTTATGCAGTGTGATAGAGTTTAATACCACTGTGCTGTCCGCATTTGTAAGTGTCCCGTGTTCTTGTATACTGGCACTAAAATACTTATTCTCCAGTCATCTGGGATATGCATTTCTCTCCATACTGCTATGAGTACCTTCAGCAGCCATTTCTCCTCTAATGCACCAAACATCTTGATTATGTCACTCGTGACCTCATCTGACCCTGCTATCACTGACTTCATTTTTTTTAGTGTTGCTCTCATTTCTTCTAGGATGAATTCTTCCTCTTTCATCACAGGCTGTACACAGGGCAGTACAGCTTCTATGGGGTTTTCTTCATTTAGAAGTTTCTTAAAGTATTCCTTCAATCTTCCCTTGATGTTCTCTGGACTAGCGTAAAGATTGTTGCTAAAATCCTTTATGAAAAGTGCCTGATGACCATCTTCTTTATCTTTTTGCTTTGGCCTTGTACCGCATAGAGTTTCCTTATGCCATATGCTGAGTCAGTTACCAGAGATTGGTAAGAGTTTCTCTGGAACCTTGTTCTTTGCAATTTTGACTGGTCTATTAGTCTCTTTGTTAGCCAACCAGCATTCCTTCAAGGTCTGGTCCTTCTTTTCTAGCTCCCACTTTGTCCTGTACCCCTTCATTCTTTTGATAGATATCCATTTCTGAAAAAAAACAGGTACCAACAGAACCTACTGAAGGTCTCCAAATGTACATTCATTGCACCTATAGGGTACTTTAAATACAGTCTGAACAAAAATATAAACTGCAGGCTGTTTTCTAAACATGATTCTAATTGTTTCTGCCAGAATGACTCTCTTCTACTGAACTGTATGTACCACATTGATCCTGGTCATTGCTTGAAAGGGTCACAGGGTAAGTCTGCTTACTAGGTTAACAGATATATATCTCTGCAAATTCATCTAAATGTCTCCATTTATAGTAACTATTTAGGAAGTAATTTCCAAGAGCACAGCACCCATTTCTTTGCTTTGAATGGTGCAACATGAAATCCTTTCAGGAATTAAGTAATAAACAGATCTGTATAAGAATGAAATACACTGTTTTTTTTTGTTTTGTTTTTTTTTTTTTTACAGATACTAAAATGTAAAGATCAATTAGTTGCATATATAGTACAACACTCAAGGATGCTGCAACCTACTACTTGAGACTTCTTCTTCCAGCTTTTCCCAGTTAGGGGTCGCCACAGCGGATCACTGTCCGCTCATGACTGGCAGTGGAGTTTAACAGTGTTGAGTTGCCAGCCTGGTGCCCAACCTTCCACAGAAGGCACAAACATGCACGCACTCATGCCTAGGGCCAATTCAGTGTGTCCAATCCACCTACAGCACATCTTTGGGAGGAAACTGGAACACCTGGAGGAAACCCATACAACCACAGGGAGGACATGCAGACTCCACACAGAAGGCACCCCAGCCGAGGATCGAACCAAAGAACCTCTTGCTGTGAGGCGGCAATGCTAACCGCTGCACCACCATGGCCGCCCTGTAACCTACTACTTGAGACAATGGATTTTAAATATTTGTCTGTTCAGAGAAGTCTTTCTTCCAAATTAGGACTGTCTTCTTTCAGTGTTATAAAATACAATTCACAAATACTTTGTATACAACTGTTCCTTATATCATTGACCTGAATATCTAATGACATGGGGCAGGATCCATAAATAGCCCTTGGTAGCACAGTAGAAGCTGGTTGTATGGGAAACAGATCTGCCATGGGTCATGTAGTTTACTGCCACTCAGATCAATGACCTATTATTACCTTAGTAGTATAAAAATGTCCTTTGCTAATTTATCCAGCCACTGGCATTTGCTAGACTGTATGATATAGACACTTTTGGTCAGCTAGTAGATGGCTTTGCTACATAGAAGAGCCATCTATAGCAGACATTAAATGATTTAAAGGATTTTAAGTACTGTGTATATCTACCAGGACGGTCACTCAGATCTTACCTATCTGCCTCATTCACATTCATGCTGCATAGTTGTCCACTCCCCAATACACACACACACACACACACACACACACACACACACACACACACACACACATAGCTTGATCACTTGTTACAATCATTTTCCCAGTGTACATTTCTGGCATTCCTAATTTGCACAGCTTTCAGATCTATTCTGATCAGATTCTTACTGACCTGATCATGAATGCAAATAGCCTACAGAAGGCTAAAGGTTTACATAGTCTGCCCAGCCTTTGCAGCTAGTACCTTACAGCAGTGCATCCTCATTTTCTCTTCTTTCAATCCTTTGACATTAGTTGCAAACTGTAAAAGTGCATTCCAATTCTCTGCCACCTTTTCAAGGAACTAGAATTTCCCGCATCAAGAATGAAGTCAGATCCAACCTGCTAATCCTGCCAACTTTTGCTCCTCTTTTGTTTTCTCTTTAGCTTAATCCAACTAAAGTGTTTATGTATGATTCCCCACTCAGCTGCATATGCACAATTTTCTCCCTCTCAAACATGTACTATTTCCCACTAACAGTTCTTACCTTCTTAGTGCACAGTTTCTTCCACAGCACTGAACATGGCTTTCCTACTTGTGAAAATCCTTTGTTAGGGTTCACCCTTCTAACCTTGGCTCTAGATGATTGTCACTGTTTAAAGTGACACACCAACCCCATGTACAAAAATGGGAAAAAGGGGTTGTGGATGGATGGATGGATGGACTGGAGATGAGTGATTTATAAACCTGTTTATGCAGTTGATTAGCATATTTCCAGGGCTGTGCATGGTTGTTACTTCACAAAAGTTCTTCAACTGGATGGAAAACTCCAACAACTGAACATTATTCATTGCTCGTTACTACATACATGACAAAGGTAAGTAACATCTATCATACTGCTATGACAGTGGCAAAGCAGTACCTGCCACCACCTGTGCATACCCTGTCTGAGACCTAGAGATTCTCTAGTCCTGTATATTGTAAGGTAGTATATATCCTTGTATCTGTAAATATCTTTTGTTTATTTTCTATATGATCCTATTCACCCAGGCTGTGCCTGCAAATGGTCCATTTAAATCAATGCACTACTTGGTAAACAAATATGAATAAATAAATAAAATAAAATGAAGCTTATCGGTGTAGGGTTGGCTAAACCACCTGAATGTCAGAGATTTACTGGAATAAAGCTGATTGGTAAAGTAAACTACTTACCAGCTTCACTATTCACATAGTTCTGTTGAATATGTTTGTGAACAGAAGGCCTACTTGCATATTCCTTTCATTAATGATTTCTTGTAATACAAAAGCTGCAAATGCTATAGCATTACAAGATACAACTTCTTTAGAACCCACCATAGCTGTTCTTGTACAATGTACAGATACTGTGAATTCAATGTGTAATGATTCAGACCTAACTCATTACTTAGGTATTTGCCTGCTCAAGATATGTACTCATCTAAAATGAATTGGATGGAAGATGAATTTAACCTAGCAGCTCTAAATATTTTGTACACAAAGCATTCAAAGCTGAAATGAAGCATAGAGGTCACTTTACTGTGCTCATGCCCACATCAGGTAAACAAATGAATCAATATTTTAATATGGCATCATTATAAACTACATCAAAACATCACATAGATGGTGCAGTTCGGTGAGTATTCACACTTAAAAACACTTCATTTCCTAAGGCCAAAGATCTGTTCAAATACATCTGTCATCACCCTTTAAAGATATTTTCAAACTTAGACACCAAGCTACTGTCTCACACCCAGTGAAGAAAAGAATTCCATAAGGTAGGAGCTGTAAATGTAAAAACAAATGCCCTACAGTTTACAGTCTCCAACCAGAAAACTACACCCATAATATCTTAAGACAGTCCATCACCAACAAAATGATAAGGATGGGAGGGGGGGTGGGGTCAGATAATCTACTGAACATTTCAGGCCCAAACAGCTTAGGACTATACAGTCAAAACATTCATTCTGACAGAGACCCTCCAACTAACCAACAACCAGTGTAGCTCACCACAGCAGAAGTTATAAGTTCGTTTTCAGAGAATTGAGTCAAAAGCATGCTTATGAAATGTGTAGAAACTGCAGGCACTAGAATTCTGCACTAAAAATGAAAACAAAAGTGATTAGAATAATTCATCTCAGGGCTGTGTGAAAAGCTACAATGCCCCACCTACTAATTATGATGTGGGGGCTACTTCCCATGGCAAAACATAAAAAAAAAAAAAAACAATTATTGTAAATATCATTATGCTGAAGGAAGTAACTTGGAAAAAGGTGTTGCCATTAACACTTGTTTTCTTAATTTATTAGAAATTGTGGGGGATCCATGATGCCCTCGTTTTTCATTTGTTTAGGAAGTATGTTGTACCTTATGGTGCTGAAGGGAGGGCACAGAAGAAGACCTGAACATCCTTAACTAAGATAATGACATGTTGCAAGTCCACACACACACACACACACACACACACACACACACACACACACACACAGATACCTCTCAACCGAAATCTGGGCAATGCCTAAAATAATTGTGTGTGTGTGTGTGGGGGGGGGGCAAAGGCCGAAAAATAGCAACATATTTTAAATATGGCTCTTATAAATTTAGAAAATTCCTAAAATAATTTGTGTTGGCATCATACCTCTCAACCTGGAAACATCAAAAATCTGGACAAGGCCCATGAAAAATAGGTACAAATCTGTACGCCGATTAACATCTAATTTGCATACATAATTATGTAACCCCACCCACTCCAATGGGATTGTGGGATACCAACTTTCGAATGCAAATTGAAGAACAGACAACCAAAACATGGCACCAGACCAGAGTCCCCCTGCAGCCATTCCAGTGTCCTGTTACCTGGCTATTTCGCCCCATTTACCATAAACACTAATGTATGCATACTGCTTTACTTCTACAATGATTTGAATTTTATTTTTACATTTTACAGCACAACAATGCAGAAACCCTAAAAGACATCATCTGGTAAACAAAGCAACACTGTCTCACAATGAAAATAGGCTTGACATTAAACTTTGCCCTCACATTCATTGAAACAGCATCGAAACCCACACCACATCCAAAGAAAATGCATCTGGCCAGTGGTGGATAAAGATTACCTTCGGGCTGTTTTCAAATCATTGCCCCCTTGCACACAAAACATGAAACATACATGTGTTCTTTTCTTTGATACACCTTCCTGACTTTATTAAATTATATTCCTTGTATAATACAGCACACTTCTTAGAGAGAGAGCATTTTAAATTTATTAACACAAAATGAATATAGTTAGGGCGATACACAGCTCACAGCTAATATGTCCAATAAATCCAACGATCATCAAGGCATATAAAACATATAGGGCATAGTTCAATCACATGAAGCAGTAGACAAGTCAGTAGAAATGTAAAACCACGATTTATTCCAGTAGTAGAACACAGAGTTAGCACTTTCACCTTTCGGCTTCTTCAGACTCAATGAAAACCATGAATTACAGCATCTTAAATATCCCTTAAGGCGGGAAACGCTAATGAAATTAAACTATTAGCACATTAAACAAATGATTAATGTCCTGTTTGAAATAACAAACATAGATAAGAATCACCATCAACAATATATAAAATGCAACTGAACCATAAAATAAACACATAAATAATCGACAGAGCATATAATGAACACTAAATAAAATACTTAATGTGCTACAACTACAAAATAAAACTAGTCTAATACATATACTAGCAAAATCTGCATATAAAAAACACAAAATGTATAGAAACATAATAAATAGTGCACCAAACTAACTATGATGCTAGACACCATAGAGATGTCTTCCGAAATACCTAGGAATAATCTAAAATATTCAAGGATACATACAATTGGTGAAACCATTGCATAATGCCTCAATTATATACTTTAAGTCTCCTCATTCTCAAAAAGGGCTTCAAAGACAATTTAGAATTCAGACCAGGACAAACGTCAGATCTAAACCTCATAATCCACACATTCTCTCTACTCTCGGTTAAAGTTCTTATGTCGCCTCCTCGACTGGTGACATTAATAATTTCCATAATCCTAAAATTAAACACATGGGTATCATCTGTATCTAACACGTGTTTGGCTAATGCATTGGTCTTATTTTTTACTCTAATATTATATAGGTGTTCACGTATCCTGTCCCTCAAACACCTGTTCGTCTTCCCAATATAAAAAGACAAGCAGGTGTTACAGGAAACTAGATATAGACACTGGGGTCTACAGGAAACCTTGTCACAAGAATTCTATTTTACATCGCCATAGCATGCACCCTGTATTTGTTTATAATAATATAGTTAAAAGGCAGAGTATGAGGACTTCTAGGTATAATCCTACTGAAGTTGGTTTCCTTGATGATTTATCTGATTTAGATCATAGACTCACTATGAGGGGATACAATACCACTGATATCTTGAGTGGGATGGATGGACTCATTGAGTTGAGATCTGGAGTAGCTGCCCCATATTTCTCAGATAGTCATTTGGTCAGCAATCTGTCCGATCCTCCAACTGTTGTTGCACATAGACCAGATAGTCACCCTGTGTTCTCGATGTTTTACACAAAAGATATTGGTGTTATCAAGGATATAGTGAGAGCACATTGGAACATCCTCATGGTCGATTACCATATTAAAGGAGTTATTGGTGATTTTCCACAGTTCAGATATAAGAATAAGAGAAACTTTAAGAGATTACTCTGCGATAAACACACTATCACCAATGATTTAATAATGACCTCATATGGAACCAGGAAGTGTGGAAAATGCAATTTTTGCAATTTTATTAATTCTGATGTTTTCACACATCCCGTTAGTTTAGTTTCTTATCAATTTAAGATCAGAGGTGATTGTATGTCTAGGGATTTGGTATATCTAGCTTCCTGTAACACCTGCTCGTCTTTTTATATTGGGAAGACGAACAGGTGTTTGAGGGACAGGATACGTGAACACCTATATAATATTAGAGTAAAAAATAAGACCAATGCATTAGCCAAACACGTGTTAGATACAGATGATACCCATGTGTTTAATTTTAGGATTATGGAAATTATTAATGTCACCAGACGAGGAGGCGACATAAGAACTTTAACCGAGAGTAGAGAGAATGTGTGGATTATGAGGTTTAGATCTGATGTTTGTCCTGGTCTGAATTCTAAATTGTCTTTGAAGCCCTTTTTGAGAATGAGGAGACTTAAAGTATATAATTGAGGCATTATGCAATGGTTTCACCAATTGTATGTACCCTTGAATATTTTAGATTATTCCTAGGTATTTCGGAAGACATCTCTATGGTGTCTAGCATCATAGTTAGTTTTGGTGCACTATTTATTATGTTTCTATACATTTTGTGTTTTTTATATGCAGATTTTGCTAGTATATGTATTAGACTAGTTTTATTTTGTAGTTGTAGCACATTAAGTATTTTATTTAGTGTTCATTATATGCTCTGTCGATTATTTATGTGTTTATTTTATGGTTCAGTTGCATTTTATATATTGTTGATGGTGATTCTTATCTGTGTTTGTTATTTCAAACAGGACATTAATCATTTGTTTAATGTACTAATAGTTTAATTTCATTAGCGTTTCCCGCCTTAAGGGATATTTAAGATGCTGTAATTCATGGTTTTTATTGAGTCTGAAGAAGCCGAAAGGTGAAAGCGCTAACTCTGTGTTCTATTACTGGAATAAATCGTGGTTTTACATTTCTACTGACTTGTCTACTGCTTCATGTGATTGAACTACGCCCTATATGTTTTATATGCCTTGATGATCGTTGGATTTATTGGACATATTAGCTGTGAGCTGTGTATCGCCCTAATTATATTCATTTTGTGTTATTTATTCGTTGCTGCTTGGATAGGGCGTTCACCATGCTGCATACTTCTTTTTGTTGATTTTAAGTTTATTGTTTGAACATTTTTTCCAGTAGGCTGTACTGTAGGCAATGAAACAAAACACATGAACCAATAATGACAAAACTGCCCAATTCAGAACATTTCCATCATAAAAGTCTACTTCCACACACTCAGACTATAAATAGAATGACAGTAGTATAAGCCATAGGCATCTTGCACAGTGTCTCGCACTTATTTTCAATTTAATTTTTTTTTTTGGTGGGGGGGGCAAAAGGTCAAAAACCAAGGACACATTTTAAACATTGTTTGTATAATTTTGAAAAGTTGCTAAAATAAAACGTTGTGTTACTCATCACCATGCATTTCACTGGCAAGTTTTGAACCCAGAACCTTATGCACTACAGTCAGAACAACATACCACTGTACCAATTCAGCAGCTTCTAGAAAAATAGGAAGACTCAAGACTAAAGCTTAATGGCTATCATTTAGTGAATTAATTTCTCACTTCTCATCACAGTTCTCTACGGCCCAAACCTTGGTTGAAAATTGTCACTTTGGTTCTTTTCACTTGACTAGTTGCTAGGTGTCACTTTCCCTGTGCTAAAATTTCACCTTCCAGCTCTTATCAGCCTTTCTCACTGCTTTAGCTGTCTACCATGTCACTTAAGTGTCATCTGTTGAGATGATCCTCATGTATCTGTCATTTATGGTAAGGACAAATCTTACTCACCATTTTAAGTGCAGCACCTGGTACAAGACTCATATGTGCACCCTACCTGGGGTTATAGCTGTGTTTCACAAATGACTACTACTGAAGGGGATGCTAGGTCTACCCCACCATGTCTCATCCACAAAAAATGTACTCTTTCTGCTCACAACCCTTACACATACATCTCAGCCTCTTATCAGAAGAGATCTGAACAAAGCCAAAAATAATCGGGGGATACTAACCTAAAACAGGGAGAACACTGAAATACTACTCTTATAAACTTAGTTGTAATTATTTCTTAAGGATATGAAGTCTGAAACTCAACCGTCATTTAGTGAATTCCATCCTCACTGATTTGCTAGAAAAGCACAGGTTATACCAGGCACAGACTAAAAATACGAGGTTAAAAAATATGAACAGTTGTGAGGTATAACATGACAGAAAGCAACTGACAGACTTGTATGCCACCAGGCCAACGTTGAACTGTACTTTTGACCCTCCAGAACTTCTGGTACCACTATTCAATCATCTCTAAATCCCTTAGCTCCCGGCATAGCCATTGTTGCCATCTTACACACTTCGCAATGTAACTTTGAAAGCAAAAAGAAATACATGCGATACCTCGACACCAATTTGCTCAGACAAATGCACGAAATACACAGTTTATTTGAGAAAGCTCCTAAACGTCTACAAATTCAGATTAAGCTGCAAATCACATATACATACACACACACACACACACACACACACACACACACACACACACACACACACACACACACACACACCGAATAAAGGTCTCGGCGAGGCTTCTAAATAAAAGAAATCCTTTCTGCCCATACATACTTCTTCTCTGTTGGTTCCTCGCGGCCCTCTGTTCCCGTTCCCCATGCTGCTGCCATCCGGTCCGCTGTATCCATCATTTGCTTCAGCTTCCAGGCCCAGGCGGCCCTCTGTTCCTCGCTGTATCCATGTTTCCACATCCCCATTTGCTTCTTCAGCTTCCTAGCCCGATGCTATCCATGTTGTCCACATTTGCTTCAGCTTCCAATCCTGGCCTTATGCTGCTGCTATCCATGCTTCAACTTCGCGGTTAATTCCAACCGCCAGCCAGAAATGAAGATGTGAGCTCCTTGAGCTCAATTCCGACTGGCTGGTAGCCTGACGGCGCTGACGTCATTGCGCACTTGATGACGTCAGCTCCGACAGCGCGAAAATTTTAAAAAAGAAATGAAAAAATCGGAAATGAAGAGGTGCCACTCGGGAATCGTGGCACCCCTTCAATTGGACCCCAAAACTCGGTAAAAAACGAGTCATTCTGGATGGTTGGGAGGTCTGGTTGGCATGCATTTTCTGAGGGATATGATGTCTGAAACTCAAATTTATGTCATTATTTAATGACTTCAATCCTCAGTGATTTTTCTAGAACACCATAAATTTTATGAGCAACAGACCAACATTATGAGACAAAAAATCTTGACATTCTGCGAAAATCTGGGCAGTTGAGAGGTTGACTACATAGGTTCATAGGTAGGTACTAGGCTATCTGCCCGAAGGCATATATAAGCCTAGCCAGAATGTGTTGGCTTTCGCCACCCCCTTAGATTAGTTCTCTGTGCCTCTGTTCAGCAGGGCCACTGAAGTGATCCCCGGGGTAAATTTTGTTACCCATCCACTCGTCATGGTTTCTCTTGAAGAGTGCTAGCAGGAAGCTCTGCCTAATGTAGATTGGAATTTTGTTCCAAAGCATAGAAAGTCTCTGGGACAGGAATCCATTCCTCCAGCACGTCCTATTTATTGTTGTGCTGAGGTTTAGATCCCTAGAGCGTGTGGCTCGAGGGAACAAGGTTTTCTTTAGGTGGAGCATGTCCATCAATTGTGGGTTGGACATGGCCTTGATTGTCAGGCAGAGATCACCTCTAAGCAGCGGTATACAACCGAGTACAGCTGGAGTTTCTTCAGTCAAGCTGCATAGGGCATCTGTTTGAGGCCAGTGATCCTCTTGGTGAGGTACTTCTGTGGTCTTTCCAGCTGTTGCAGGTGTTTTGTAAGGTACATCCCAAATGGGGCATTGTGCTCTATGATGGGTCTGATGAGTGATGAGAAGAGGGGGCACAATGACCTCTTTTGATCTGGATGCAAACCCTTTTTTGATTAGTTGGGCCAGATAGAAGGATTTTCTAACCACTTTGGCAATGTGATTATCAAAGGAGAGATTACTATCTACTTAGGCCCCAGATCCCTTATTACGTTTTTCCGTATTTAGGGGACTACCACCTATGTGGTAGTTTGTGGGTACTTTGTTATTTCCAAAGGGAATAACTATGCACTTTTTGGCATTTCGCTTGAGGCCATTATTTTGACGCCAGGTATCCGTCTCAGTGAGACCCTTTTGGAGGATGTCTGTGTCAGCCGGTGAGTCAATTATAGCTCCTAGTTTGTAGTCGTCTGCGAACTTGGTCAGCCATAGTCCTCCTGTGCTTGTCTGTACCTCTGAGAAGTATATACCGAATAGGAGGGTTCCTAGGACTGAGCCCTGGGGAATGCCACTTGTAACCGGTTTAGAGTCAGACCTAGCTCCTGCAACTCTCGCCATGTGGGTTCTGTCCATGAGCCAATTGGCAACCCATCTTGTGACATACAGGTTTTTGTTCAGGCTGGTAAACTTGTCTATAATACCAGAATGGGGAATGGTGTTGAGGGCCTTTGCGAGGTCTAGGCAGGTTGTGTGTACCACCTTTCCCTCGTCTATAGCCTTGGTAACTGTTTCAAAGAAGTCCACCAGGTTTAGGAGGCAGGATCTGCCCTCAACAAAGCTGAACTGAGTAGGGTCCAGTGTTTGGAGGTTCACAATGTCTCTGTTAATGAGTTCCATGATGATGTGCTCCATAGCCTTGCAGATCAAGCTAGTCAGGCTTATAGGGCGAAAGTTCCCGGGGTCTGTTGTGGCTCCACATTTGTGGAGTGGAATAACCATTGCTGTGCACCACTCTATGGGTATGTAGCCTGTGGAGAGGCTGAGTGTGAACAGTGTGTTTAGGTGAGGGGTTAGTTCGTCTTTGAGCTTGTGTAGGACTCAGCCTGGGACATCGTCCGGTCCTATTGATGCTGTGTTTTGGGCTTTGGAGAGGGCTATTTTAACCTGAGTGTCTGTGATTTCAGGGGTTCTACATTCTTCTGGTATGGTTATGGGCCTTTTGGGGATGAGGGGGGTGAGGTTTGCACTGAACCTGTCTGCCAGGATGTTGGCAATATCGGTTGATTCAGTGTATTTTGTGCCATTCTACACTAACTCCGAGCAGATCTGAGCATTGAAACTTAGATTCTTGACATAGCTAAAGAATGCCTTGTGGTTATCTTTTGAGTCCTTGGCAAGTTTTCTTTCAAAGCTCGCATTGGACGATTTTATGAGGGATCGTAGTTTCTTGCTGATAGTGATCAAGGATGTCTTCCCTTCTTGGGATTTTACTCTTTTCTGTACTAGTTTCCTCCTTCTATTGTATAGCTTGTTTATGGCAGGGGTCCACCAGACTGGTTTCCTTTTCTTGGATGCGTGAGTCTTGGTTTTGCTTGGGAAAGCACGATCCATGCATTCTTGTAGGTGCCCGTAGAATATATTAGTAAAGGATTTTGCAGTTTTTGAGCGTTATCCTTTAGCAAGGGGGCTTTGAAACTTTCCACCTCCGTCTTAAGTAACGTGAAGTTTGCTTTTGAAAAGTTTTTCATGGTGGTTTCCTTGGCTGGGGGTGGGGGCGGAATGTGGATATCCAAAGTGATTTGTTTATGGTCAGATCTAACAAGCGAGGGGTTGACCTTCGGTGTGGAACACTGGTCACCCATGTTGGTGATGACCAGGTCCAGTATGTTAAAAAAACAAAAACAATCCAGCACAAAGGAGAAAAGTGCCTAAATCAATTTATTTGTGGCAATTATAGAAACATCATACTCAATATTACTGCAAACCGGTTTCGGCTATATATCCAGCCTTCCTCAGTGCAAAAATAAAAGTCTAGATTACACATCCTGGTATCTTCTTATATATCCATACATTTAAAGGTGTATGCATGTTCAAAAATATATATATATATGCATGTTCCAAAAGATTGGAGATACATACAGAACAAAATTATAAGTAAGAATGAAAAATATAAATGGAAAATATAAAATATAAAACATCACAAAGTAAATTCATTGACAAAGAAATTACATATGTAACATACATAAGAGCTCGCTACATATGACTAGAAAATTTCATTTAAGCCAGGTTTGAATAGAGCTCCTAACCTGGTAATCCATGAGGATTCCATATTATTTAGTCTGTCATGCCAGCCTGCTTTTATATTTTTGTGCATGTCAATCTTGTCAATTATGGTAAATTTGAATTGTGCGGTTTTGTGAATCGTGGTATGTTTATACAATGCATTTGTGATTTTATGGGTTCTAATAGCACTAAAATGTTCACTGATCCGATGTCTGAATGGTCTGGAAGCTTGGCCCACATAAAAAGACAAACATGTGCAAGTTGCTAAATAAATCACCCAATCTGTACTACAATTACCAAAAATTTTTATCTGATAAACCTTGGGAGTATTACTACTAGTGAATTCTTTAGTCTTAAAGATGTGTCTACATGCACTGCAATGGGCCACATGGAACACAACCAATCAAAGCATCACCAAATAAGGTGGTCTGGATGGGTGTAGGAGGATTATATCTTTTATAGTGTGTCAAATAAGAATTGACAGTTCTACCCCTCCGAAAGGAAAAAGAACACCTTTTTGGCAATATATCATTTAAATGTTCATGGGCACACAAAATGCCCCAATGATTATTAATTATGTCTCTAAATGAAGATGTGTTGCTGCCTTAGGTAGTGACAAATCTAATGGGTTGAGGTGTTGATGTATTTGATCCAACTTGGGTGTGTTTGTATTGTAAAAGTTGTGATCTGGGCATATCTTGAACCTGGTTGATGGTTTGGGTGATTCGACATCTGTTGTATCCTCTACTAATGAGTCTGTCGCTCAAATCATGTTCACATTCTAAATGGGATTTCTGAAAAGAACAGATACGTTTCACACGTAAAAATTGAGATTTGGGAATACTGTTGATGATGTGGCGGGGGTGATTACTGGATGCATGCAAAAGTGTGTTGTATTGTGGAAACTTCCTGTGTACCCGAGTGGCCAAGGTATGGTTATTTTGTCTAGATACAATTACATCCAAAAAAACAATTTCCTGATGTTGCATATTCAAGGTAAACTTAATATCCCATGTATTATTGTTCAAGAATTTAACAAACTCTTGTACAGAGGTTGGATCCCCCTGCCACACCATCCAACAATCATCTAAGTATCGTCTCCATATATCCACATCTGCCAAAAAGATGTTTTTATAAGAATCATATATAAATTGTTCTTCAAAAAATCCCATAAATAAATCAGCATATATGGGAGCAAAGGATGCTCCCATAGCTGTGCCTCTTACTTGCCAGTATGCTTGACCTTTTTTGGTCAACACGTATTGAGTCAGTTCGATCAGAAAATTGTTAAATCCCCTAGTGTATAGTTGTGAACGGTCTAGCCAGTATGCTATAGCAGATAAACCAGCATTATGTGGAATGCTAGAATATAGGGAAGTAACATCCAGAGTGCATAACCACCAATCAGATTCAAGTTGTGTGTCCTCAATGATGTTTAAAAATTCGGTAGTATCTTGTAACCTGGATCTGTCCAAAGGTAGTAATGGCTTTAAGTATTACATGAGAAATGCTGATAATGGTTCCGTGAGGGAACCCCTCCCAGAAACAATAGGTCTACCAGGTGGACAGGTCGGATGTTTATGGATCTTTGGAAGTAAATATAGATACTGTGGAATGGGATCGGAAACTTTGAGCTGTTAACAAGTATGTTTCTCTATGATACCTTGTTCAGTGGCCAGATCCAAAAAGGAATCAATGTGTTTTTTTAAAGTTAGGTGTAGGATCAACCACCATATGTATATAAGACCGGGCATCCGATAGTTGTTTAAGGGCTTCCGTTTGATACATAACCCAATCCATTACTACAATACCTCCCCCTTTGTCTGCTAGTGCAATGACTATATTACGATTGGAAATAAGTCCCCATAGTGCTTGTTGTTCTTGTGAAGTTAAATTATGTCTGATAGGCTGAAAGCCACTATTAAAATGTAAATCCTTCATCACACACTCCTTAAATATGGCTATGTGTTTGTCCATGGGAGGCTGAAAATCTGATCTGCCAAACTGAAACCCAGTGGATCTTTGAGAGTTATCAGAATCTGCAAAAAATATCTTTAAATTAATCAGTCTGCAAAAGTCATTAAGTTCACTGGCAAGTATGTGTTCAGATACAAAAGATGTCGGCACAAAATTTAAACCCTTATTCAAAAGTTTATTATGGACAGGTGACAATTCAAATGAAGAAATGTTATGTACATTGTTTATTAACTCACAATCTTCTGTAACAGCTGTTGTAAACTTTGTGTACTTTCTCCTATGCTTTCTGCCCCCTCTGCGTGTCCTGGGCCTAAAGGGTTTATAAATTGTTTACGTTTCGCCACTGGGGACCCCTGGTTGGAAGGGCATTCATAATCTGTGACAGAAGATGTCTCATCTTCTGAGGTGCCGCTAGTTAACTGGGTGTTTTTCCTCAAAATAGATCTAGGTCTTTTTCTCCTATTGTTAGCTTTATTGCTAGAATCAAAGAATCGTACATTTTTTGTGGGACAAAGAGTTTGCCCTTGTCATAATCGGCCACATCTTGTTGGAATTTTTGTGTTTTCCTTTTGATTAATTGCTCTTCTAATATGGCTAGATCCTTGGCCAAACATGTTAAATTATTGTGATAAAAATCCTCAGCCTCAAAGGTTTGAGCCTCTATACAATTGGTATGAATTTCTATAACCTGTGAATCAATCATACATTCATAATAAGAGATAAGGGTATCAACGAACAGCATTGAGGCTTGATGTTATGTCTGTGCCCAATCCTTAGACAACTGTTCATCAGTCAGACCCACCAGGGGTTGCATGCGGATTCTTAGTCCACGGGGTGTTATATTTTTCAACTTATATGCCTTAAACAGTTTTAAGTGCCAAATATTTGCTTTTAAAGATCTCATGTTTCTGGTTATTTTTTGAAACAATATGCCACAAAGGTGTTTGGCATCCCCCTTATTTGTATTTAAATCATCACCCCCAGATAATTTCAAACCAAAAACGTCCAAATTGTCCTTGTCCACAGATAGTCCTTGTAAAATGCCTTTAAGATCCATTTTACCACTCATGCTTGCACTATACTAGAACAGAACTACAATATATAATGTGTGTATCAAAAGGCAGTAGCTCAGTATATACAAAGCGCAACAAAATATAACAAATCCAAAGCTTCAGTTTTTAGATATAAACACATCAAAAAGAGCTGAAATTGTTATGCATACAGACTCATGGTCTACAAATCAATGATAACATCACTATAAGGGTGTCACTAACCAACCTGTAGTTACATCAAAAGAATCTTATATTATGATCAATTTATTAGAATCGAGTGTAACACATAGGGCCACAAAATCACCTTATATTTTCTAAAAAGGTTTATCAGATAAAAATTTTTGGTAATTGTAGTACAAATTGGGTGATTTATTTAGCAACTTGCACATGTCTGTCTTTTTATGTGGGCCAAACTTCCAGACCATTCAGACATCGGATCAGTGAACATCTTAGTGCCATTAGAAGCCATAAAATCACAAATGGATTGTATAAACATACCACGATTCACAAAACCGCACAATTCAAATTTACCATCATTGACAAGATTGACATGCACAGAAATATAAAAGCAGGCTGGCATGACACACTAAATAATATGGAATCCTCATGGATTACCAGGTTAGGAGCTCTATTCAAACCTGGCTTAAATGAAATTTTCTACTCATATGTAGCGAGCTCTTAAGTATGTTATATATGTAATTTCTTTGTCAATGAATTTACTTTGTGATGTTTTATATTTTCCATTTATATTTTTCATTCTTACTTATAATTTTGTTTTGCATGTATCTCCAATCTTTTGGAACATGCATATATATATTTGTTTGAACATGCATACACCTTTAAATGTTTGGATATATAAGAAGATACCAGAATGTGTAATCTAGACTTTTATTTTTGCACTGAGGAAGGCTGGATATATAGCCGAAACCGGTTTGCAGTAATATTGAGTATGATGTTTCTATAATTGCCACAAATAAATTTATTTAGGCACTTTTCTCCTTAATGCTGGATCGTTTTTGTTTTGTTTATATGTTTCTCGTGGATCTGTGCACTAGAGTCCACCTTGTGTGATATTTGGCTTATTCCTTTCTGCTCTGTCACACACTGGGGACGCTTGGGAGAAATGGCAGTGAATTTGTGGCTTGGTTTCCATCCTGGGTTACTAATTTTATAACATCTATAACATCCATTCAAACTGGATGATGTGGTATGTTGATATTGAAAATTTATTTGTGATAGTACTTGGGACATTACTGATAATGCAACTTCCGAGTTTACCCTAACTTACTTTGGGTCTGGAAAGCATTGGACCTTTCGTCAGCATACCATTTTTATTGCAGATGCGGGTGAACGGTAATACAAAAGTTTTCTTAAATCAAGTGCTTTGGATTATGAGGTGCTCGTGAGTGTCTCCAACTGGCATAGGTGGATTATACTCGGTGTTTGGAAAGTATTGGGCTTACTGACTGTACGCCATTTCATCGCGGAGTGACAACACTGATTTTTCTCCAGCATAGCGGCTTCTATGGGCTTCAGAAGTTCTCACGAACGTTTATAACTGGTCAAGGTGGACTTTTGCACATTGGCTCTATTCCAGGGAAGATTGTTTGTACCAGTATATAATATTTAAATGGGCGCAATAACCGCGACATTGAGAACAACTTTCTTTTGACAAATTTCAATATATGGTGCGGTGTTATTTCAATGGGCTCACTAACCACTTACAAGTGCTTGTAATTATATAGATTTGGACATTGGTTTAATCTTAAAACCAAATCCTGAGTACTAAAATACAATACCGAATTGTGTGCATTAACGGCGAAATTGCAAACAACCTTTCTTTGCCTATAATCCACAGTATATAGCATGGTGTCAGGATTTAACTTTAAACATTTAGTTTTGCTTATAAATTAGTTGGTTATATATAACCAGTGTTTTATGTTTCAGGTTGGGGTTTTCGAATCATTAGTTGCTAACATCATAGTGGGTCTAATGTACTAGTAGTATGGATACATGGGCCTTTGTGTTATAACAACTTTTGATATATTCCTTTTATGGCTTGGTTTCAACTATAAGCATACATTGGGTTTGGTGTTTCTTCAAACTATTGTAGTATCTGGAAATTTAATTGGATGGTCATTCGTGTCAAGAGGACGTAATATACATGTTCTCACTTAAAAATGTTTTTTTCTAACAGAGTGTAGGACTAGATCCTGCTTTTTGAAATTTATTTACATTTGTGGATATTAATTTTGCCAAACTGTTTTTTGATTGTGATTCAACTTTCGCATTTATGGGTGAATTTAGGGGCACCAAGATTATTTAGTGTATTTCATATATTCCTGTTAAATATGAATAGGCTTACTATATAGCTTGCCTTTTGTTTCCAATTTCATTCTTTTACTGATATGTACATGTTGATAATATTAGATATTGTTCATATTATTGACAGTTTTGACCATCTCATGCTTATAACACATCCAAAGCATTTTAGGGAAGTAGTTTTTTTGACTTGAGGGTTTATATCTATTAGATCTGTATATTTGTGTGCATATTGACTTTGGTTCAACTTGAGATTTCATATTGGGTGTCTTTCTCAACTTGTAGTTATACACAAATCTAGTTAACTATTACACAGATGTGTTTTATTGGTATAAGGTCTATTATTGGAATATATTGAGTGTAACAAGGCCCAATATTATTGTCCTGCAGCTTCATAAAGTGTGGTTTTCTGTATGACCATTTCCAACATTTGATATGGTCGGTGTATAAGTGAGATATATATTGGCTTACTTGCTTTTGACCAAATCATCTGGTAAACTTAAATCAGTATGGAATACACTGGCAGAGACGTAGGTCGGCTATATCCTTTTTTCTTCCTTTAATTTTTTGCCCACATATTGGCATTGTCTTACAGTTTGGAGTGGACTGCATTATTTTCATGTGATAGCAGTTGAGATGAAGGTTGGCTGCGATATTGGTTATTGTGAATACTTCACCACACAAATATATTTTTTAGAAAATATAAGGTGATTTTGTGGCCCTATGTGTTACACTCGATTCTAATACATTGATCATAATATAAGATTCTTTTGATGTAACTACAGGTTGGTTAGTGACACCCTTATTGTGATGTTATCATTGATTTGTAGACCATGAGTCTGTATGCATAACAATTTCAGCTCTACTGATGTGTTTATATCTAAAAACTGAAGCTTTGGATTTGTTATATTTTGTTGCACTTTGTATATACTGAGCTACTGTCTTTTGATACACACATTATATATTGTAGTTCTGTTCTAGTATAGTGCAAGCATGAGTGGTAAAATGGATCTTAAAGGCATTTTACAAGGACTATCTGCGGACAAGGACAATTTGGACGTTTTTGGTTTGAAATTATCTGGGGGTGATGATTTAAATACAAATAAGGGGGATGCCAAACACCTTTGTGGCATATTGTTTCAAAAAATAACCAGAAACATGAGATCTTTAAGAGCCAATATTTGGCACTTAAAACTGTTTAAGGCATATAAGTTGAAAAATATAACACCCTGTGGACTAAGAATCCGCATTCAACCCCTGGTGGGTCATATATGTAATTTCTTTGTCAATATGAATTTACTTTGTGATGTTTTATATCTTTCCATTTATATTTTTCATTCTTACTTATAATTTTGTTTTGCATGTGTATCTCCAATCTTTTGGAACATGGCCATATATATATTTGTTTGAACATGCATACACCTTTAAATGTTTGGATATATAAGAAAGATACCAGGAATAATAGCAATCTAGACTTTTATTTTTGCACTGAGGGAAGGCTGGATATATAGCCAAAACCCGGGTTTGCAGTAATATTGAGTATGATGTTTCTATAATTTGCCACAAACTAAATTTATTTTAGGCACTTTTCTCCTTAATGCTGGATGCGTTTTTGTTTTGTTTATATGTTTCTCGTGAATCTGTGCACTAGAGTCCACCTTTGTTGTGATATTTGGCTTATTCCCTTTCTTGCTCTGTCACACACACTGGGGACGCTTTTGGGAGAAATGGCAGTGAATTTGTGGCTTTGGTTTCCATCCTGGAGTTACCTTATAACATCTATGTAACATCCATTCAAACTGGGATGATGTGGTATGTTGATAATTGAAAATTTATTTGTGATGAGTACTTGGGACATTACTGATATTAATGCAACTTCCGAAGTTCTAACTACTTTGGGTCTGGAAAGCATTGGACCTTTCTGATCAGGCATACCATTTTTTATTGCAGATCTTGGGTGAACGGTAATACAAAAGTTTTCTTAAATCAAGTGCTTTGGATTATGAGGGTGCTCAGTTGAGTGTCTCCAACTGGCATAGGTGGGATTATACTCGGTGTTTGGAAAGTATTGGGCTTACTGACTGTAATGCGCCATTTTCATCGGCTGGAGTGACAACACTGATTTTTCTCCAGCATAGCGGCTTCTATGGGCTTCCAGAAGTTCTCAATGAACGTTTATAACTTGGTCAAGGTGGACTTTGCACATTGGCTCCTATTCCAGGGAAGATTGTTTGTACCCAGTATATAATATTATTTAAATGGGCTTAAATAACTCAGCATATTGAGAACAACTTTCTTTTGACAAATTATATGAAAGGTAAGTTATTTCAATGGGCTCACTAACCACTTACAAGTGCTTGTAATAATTATATAGATTTGGACATTGGTTTAATCTTTAAAACCAAATCCTCAGTACTAAAAATACAATACCCGAATTGTGTGCATGTAACGTGCTAAACCGGCCTTTCTCCTATAATCCATTGTGCATATAGCAATGGTGTCCAGGATTTAACTTTTAAACATTTAGTTTTGCTTATGAAATTAGTTGGTTATATATAACCAGTGTTTTATGTTTCAGGTTGGGGTTTTCGAATCATTAGTTGCTAACACATCATAGTGGGTCTAATGTACTAGTAGTATGGATACATGGGCCTTTGTGTTATAACAACAACTTTGATATATTCCTTTTATGGCTTGGTTTCAACTATAAGCATACAAACTGGGTTTGGTGTTTCTTCAAACTATTGTAGTATCTGGAAATTTAATTGGATGGTCATTCACAAGAGGACGTAATATACATGTTCTCACTTAAAAATGTTTTCTAACAGAGTGTAGGACTAGATCCTGCTTTTTGAAATTTATTTACATTTGTGGATATTAATTTTGCCAAACTGTTTTTTGATTGTGATTCAACTTTCGCATTTATGGGTGAATTTAGGGCACCAAGATTATTTAGTGTATTTCATATATTCCTGTTAAATATGAATAGGCTTACTATATAGCTTGCCTTTTGTTTCCAATTTCATTCTTTTACTGATATGTACATGTTGATAATATTAGATATTGTTCATATTATTGACAGTTTTGACCATCTCATGCTTATAACACATCCAAAGCATTTTAGGGAAGTAGTTTTTTTGACTTGAGGGTTTATATCTATTAGATCTGTATATTTGTGTGCATATTGACTTTGGTTCAACTTGAGATTTCATATTGGGTGTCTTTCTCAACTTGTAGTTATACACAAATCTAGTTAACTATTACACAGATGTGTTTTATTGGTATAAGGTCTATTATTGGAATATATTGAGTGTAACAAGGCCCAATATTATTGTCCTGCAGCTTCATAAAGTGTGGTTTTCTGTATGACCATTTCCAACATTTGATATGGTCGGTGTATAAGTGAGATATATATTGGCTTACTTGCTTTTGACCAAATCATCTGGTAAACTTAAATCAGTATGGAATACACTGGCAGAGCGTAGGTCGGCTATATCCTTTTTCTTCCTTTAATTTTTTGCCCACATATTGGCATTGTCTTACAGTTTGGAGTGGACTGCATTATTTTCATGTGATAGCAGTTGAGATGAAGGTTGGCTGCGATATTGGTTATTGTGAATACTTCACCACACAAATATATTTTTTTAGAAAATATAAGGTGATTTTGTGGCCCTATGTGTTACACTCGATTCTAATACATTGATCATAATATAAGATTCTTTTGATGTAACTACAGGTTGGTTAGTGACACCCTTATTGTGATGTTATCATTGATTTGTAGACCATGAGTCTGTATGCATAACAATTTCAGCTCTACTGATGTGTTTATATCTAAAAACTGAAGCTTTGGATTTGTTATATTTTGTTGCACTTTGTATATACTGAGCTACTGTCTTTTGATACACACATTATATATTGTAGTTCTGTTCTAGTATAGTGCAAGCATGAGTGGTAAAATGGATCTTAAAGGCATTTTACAAGGACTATCTGCGGACAAGGACAATTTGGACGTTTTTGGTTTGAAATTATCTGGGGGTGATGATTTAAATACAAATAAGGGGGATGCCAAACACCTTTGTGGCATATTGTTTCAAAAAATAACCAGAAACATGAGATCTTTAAGAGCCAATATTTGGCACTTAAAACTGTTTAAGGCATATAAGTTGAAAAATATAACACCCTGTGGACTAAGAATCCGCATTCAACCCCTGGTGGGTCTGATTGATGAATGGTTGTCTAAGTATTGGGCACAGCTGCAACATCAAGCCTCAATGCTGTTCGTTGATACCCTTATCTCTTATTATGAATGTATGATTGATTCACAGGTTATAGAAATTCATACCAATTGTATAGAGGCTCAAACCTTTGAGGCTGAGGATTTTTATCACAATCATTTAACATGTTTGGCCAAGGATCAAGCCATATTAGAAGAGCAATTAATCAAAAAAAAAACACAAAAATTCCAACGAGATATGGCCGATTATGACAAGGGCAAACTCTTTGTCCCACAAAAAAATGTACGATTCTTTGATTCTAGCAATAAAGCTAATAATAGGAGAAAAAGACCTAGATCTATTTTGAGGAAAAACACCCAGTTAACTAGTGGCACCTCAGAAGATGAGACATTTTCTGCCACAGATTATGAATGCCCTTCCAACCAGGGGTCCCCAGTGGCCAAATGTAAACAATTTATAAACCCTTTAGGCCCAGGACATGCAGAGGGGGCAGAAAGCATAGGAGAAAGTACACAAAGTTTACAACAGCTGTTACAGAAGATTGTGAGTTAATAAACAATGTACATAACATTTCTTCTTTTGAATTGTCACCTGTCCATAATAAACTTTTGAATAAGGGTTTAAATTTTGTGCCGACATCTTTTGTATCTGAACACATACTTGCCAGTGAACTTAATGACTTTTGCAGACTGATTAATTTAAAGATATTTTTGCAGATTCTGATAACTCTCAAAGATCCACTAGGTTTCAGTTTGGCAGATCAGATTTTCAACCTCCCATGGACAAACACGTAGCCATATTTAAGGAGTGTGTGATGAAGGATTTACATTTTAATAGTGGCTTTCAGCCTATCAGACATAATTTAACTTCACAAGAACAACAAGCACTACGGGAACTTAGTTCCAATCGTAATATGGTCATTGCACCAGCAGACAAAGGGGGAGGTATTGTAGTAATGCATTGGGTTATGTATCAAATGGAAGCCCTTAAACAACTATCGGATGCCCAGTCTTATATACATATGGTGGTTGATCATACACCTAACTTTAAAAAACACATCGATTCCTTTTTGGATCTGGCCACTGAACAAGGTATCATAGAGAAACATACTTGTAAACAGCTCAAAGTTTCCGATCCCATTCCACAGTATCTATATTTACTTCCAAAGATCCATAAACATCCGACCTGTGCACCTGGTAGACCTATTATTTCTGGTAGGGGTTCCCTCACGGAACCATTATCAGCATTTCTCATGTACTACTTAAAGCCATTACTACCTTTGGTCAGATCCAGGTTACAAGATACTACCGAATTTTTAAAGATCATTGAGGACACACAACTTGAATCTGATTGGTGGTTATGCACTCTGGATGTTACTTCCCTATATACTAGCATTCCACATGATGCTGGTTTATCTGCTATAGCATACTGGCTAGACCGTTCACAACTATACACTAGGGGATTTAACAATTTTCTGATCGAACTGACTCAATTCGTGTTGACCCAAAATATTTTTTATTTTGAAGGTAAAGCATACTGGCAAGTAAGAGGCACAGCTATGGGAGCATCCTTTGCTCCCATATATGCTTGATTTATTTATGGGATATTTGAAGAACAATTTATGTATGATTCTTATAAAAACATCTTTTTGGTAGATTTGGATATATGGAGACAATACTTAGATGATTGTTGGATGGTGTGGCGGGGGGATCCAACCTCTGTACAAGAGTTTGTTAAATTCTTGAACAATAATACGTGGGATATTAAGTTTACCTTGAATATGCAACATCAGGAAATTGTTTTTTGGATGTAATTGTATCTAGACAAAATGACCATACATTGGCCACTCGAGTACATAGGAAGTTTCCACAATACAACACACTTTTGCAAGCATCCAATAATCACCCCCGCCACATCATCAACAATATTCCCAAATCTCAATTTTTACGTGTGAAACGTATCTGTTCTTCTCAGAAATCCCATTTAGAATGTGAACATGATTTGAGCGACAGACTCATTAGTAGAGGATACAACAGATGTCGAATCACCCAAACCATCAACCAGGTTCAAAATATGCCCAGATCACAACTTTTACAATACAAACACACCCAAGTTGGATCAAATAAATCAACAGCTCAACCCATTAGATTTGTCACTACCTATGGCAGCAACACATCCTCATTTAGAGACATAATTAATAATCACTGGGACATTTTGCGTGCCCATGAACATTTAAACGATATATTGCCAAATAGGTGTTTTTTTTTCCTATAGGAGGGGTAGAACTATCAATTCTTATTTGACACACTACAAAAGATATAATCCTCCTACACCCATCCAGACCACCTTATTTGGTGATCCTTTGATTGGTTGTGTTCCATGTGGCCATTGCAGTGCATGTAGACACATCTTTAAGACTAAAGAATTCACTAGTAGTAATACTCCCAAGGTTTATCAGATAAAAATTTTTGGTAATTGTAGTACAGATTGGGTGATTTATTTAGCAACTTGCACGTCTGTCTTTTTATGTGGGCCAAACTTCCAGACCATTCAGACATCGGATCAGTGAACATCTTAAAGTTATTAGAACCCATAAAATCACAAACGCATTGTATAAACATACCACGATTCACAAAACCACACAATTCAAATTTACCATCATTGACAAGATTGACATGCACAGAAATATAAAGGCAGGCTGGCATGACAGACTAAATAATATGGAATCCTCATGGATTACCAGGTTAGGAGCTCTATTCAAACCTGGGTTAAATGAAATTTTCTAGTCATATGTAGCCAGCTCTTAAGTATGTTATATATGTAATTTCTTTGTCAATGAATTTACTTTGTGATGTTTTATATTTTATATTTTCCATTTATATTTTTCATTCTTACTTATAATTTTGTTTTGCATGTATCTCCAATCTTTTGGAACATGCATATATATATTTGTTTGAACATGCATACACCTTTAAATGTTTGGATATATAAGAAGATACCAGGATGTGTAATCTAGACTTTTATTTTTGCACTGAGGAAGGCTGGATATATAACCGAAACCGGTTTGCAGTAATATTGAATATGATGTTTCTATAATTGCCACAAATAAATTGATTTAGGCACTTTTCTCCTTTGTGCTGGATCGTTTTTGGTTTTTTATATGTTTCTCGTGGATCCGTGCACTAGAGTCCACCTTGCGTGACATTTGGTTTATTCAGGTCCAATATGTTGTCACCTCTGGTGGGAGTGTTGACCAGTTGTTTCACGGCGTTTGAGTTTATAAATTCTAGGAAATGTTGGGAAAGGGAGTTAGTACTTGAGTAGTTCTCCCAGTTAATGTTTGGGTAGTAGAAATCACCCAATATTAGGGTATTTGGTAGGACCTTTATTTTACCCAGTGTTTCCAGAAATGCGCAATGGGGATCTTGGGACATTGTGGGTGATCTATAGCAAGCTACAATTTGAATTGCAGTTTAGCCCATTGTTAGTTGCACGTGGATAATCTCTGAAGCATCGTGCTGTGCCACTAACTTGGAGGTGTGGGTATCCTTGATGAATATGGATACTCCCCCGTCTTTTGTATTTCGGTCCGGGTTCTGTGGCCGAAATGTATGGTATGAGTTCTAGCCTGGTAGTGCTGGGGTGCTCTTTGGAGTCTTAAACCAGGTTTCTGTTACTGCACATATATCGATTTTCTGAGGAGTGTGTGCATTTTGAGGTTTAGACATCTGGCATTGAGTACTATTACCCTCAGATATTTGTTACTTGTGCTATTTACAGCCAATTGTTGAAATTAATCATTTTTTCTTTATACTATGGTATCATTCTTGGTGAGGGCAGGATGCTACTCAGGGTCAGGGTCATACCGGCCTGGGCTACGTGATCAGAGAGCTCTTCCATGTCTCTTTTCATGTAGTCCAGGGAGGTACGGCTCAGGTCATTCACACCAACATGGACAATGACAGTGCCGCATTTGTACTTGTTCTGGAGTGACCTAAGTGCTTGTGTTACATGGCAGATCCTGGCACCCGACAGGCAGCTAACAGTAACCTTCTTCTTATTCAGCCTAGTGAGTGGGACGTCAGTGTCCCTGACTATAGAGTTACCTATTACTAGTATGTTGGGTATGTTATTTTGCCTTGAGGGCTGTGATTGCGTGGCACACTGGTGTTGTGAAGTATGTGTTTCATGGTTTGTGTTGGGGGGTGGAGGTTGCTTGGATGTCTGCTCTGGAGGGCTGTGTTGCTTTTGCAGATTTTTATTTAGAGCCTCCGAGTATGTTTTCGTGTATTTACGTGTGGTTTTTGCCAGTGCTGGTTTAATGGGTCTGTGTGAGACTGGTGTGATGCCAGTATTTCCCTTCTCCTCTTGACTGTCTGATCCAGTCTTGAGTTGAGAGAGCTTAGCCTCCAGTTTGGCTGTATAATTACATCTCTCGCATGTATTAGTGTTTGGTGGTAGGAGGAGAGGGTTGTCTGTGTACATGAGGCAGTTGTAACATTACCTCAAAATGCCCAGATTCACAAGTTGGACTGAGGAGTACACCTGAAACTGCTCTTTGGACATGCCTGGATAGGTACAGTAAACTGTTTTACTGAATGGCTCGTAAGGTCGAATAGAGAACCTTGTCCTTCTGTAGTGCTAGGGTTTATAAGTGCTTCCTGTGAGTTTTGAGCAAGTGCCGGGATGCAAAATGAATGGCTTGAGTGCTTAAGTTGAAAGTTTGTCTAGTTCCAAGGGAAAAATTGAAGAGGAGACTTTGTGGAGCTGGGAATAGTTATACCCTAGCTAACTGGCGCTGCCTGGTGCACAAAACCGGGCAAATGCGTTTTTTCTAACAGGGAAGTGAAAGAGAGAAATTAGCCCAAAATGGCCAATAAACTACTACTTTCTGGGCTGAAACCACTCCTCCAGGGACAGATAGGCTTCTCAAAGCTCCCCTCTCTCACAGGTGAGCAGAGAAACTTCCTTCTATCCAAGTAAGGTATGGGCAAACTCAGAGATTTGTAACACAGCCCTGAATTCACCAGTAACCTGAAAACTGGACTATACTACCTTAGAAAGGCGGGAAACAAGTATATATTTTTTTCAGAAAATAAAGCAGATACAATCAAAAAAACACTTTAAATGTGTGTAAAAGAGATGCTTATTGTTATATATCTCAGTTCAGAGTTGTAGTCAATGCCCCTAGTAATAAAGTAGGAAGAAACACAAATACGGTAAAAGCAGATGAATAAAGTGCAATTTTTTTTAATATATATAAAACAATAGAAAATGAACAATCTGATTTAAACAAGTTACCCAATAAACCAGAAAAAAACTCAAAACTGAGCCCTGTTCCAGCAGTCTTCAATCAGACAAGTTCTAACTGCACACTCCCGCTACTAAGGTGCAAGGAAACCTTCTCCAAAAAAGATAGCCTGGATCAGTGCTCAAGTTATAGAAACAAAGCTAGATTCAGAAGGCCTGAATCTGGTCCTATGCTACAGCAACAAGGCACACCAATTTCAGAAAGAAACCGTTCGAATTAGCAGGCACAATAAGCCTGTGACCAGAAATTCCCAGCTCAGAAAGGCAGAATCCAGCCTCTCCTCCCACAAGAGTGCAGACTATAAACCTTCTTAATGTAGAATAACTGGCCTGAAGCCCAAGTTCTTAAACCAGAGCTAATACACTTTTAGAATAGCAGACACTGAGCTTTCAATCAGCAATTCCCAGCTTAGAAGGATGTAAGTTACCTGTCCTGCCACAACAGTGCAGACCACAAACTTTCTTAATGTAAAACAACCGGTATGAAGCCCAAGTGCTTAAACCAAAAGACTTAGAATAACAGTTACAATTTAATCAGGCTACTACCAAGCAGCAATAAGTGCAGCAGAATAAATAAAATTGAGTACTTTTAAGAAGAGGCAAAAGCAAAATAAAGTAGGAGGAAACACAACTACAGTAAAAGCAGATGATTTTTTTTTTTTTTTTAGTAAAGTGCAAGGAGAGAGGAAGGAAGAACCTAAGTGGGGTTGGCCTTCTCAAATCTTCTCTCTGTATTATGTAGAGTGAACACTAGACTCAGAATATGATCTCACTGTATTCGGTTAAGTGAGCAAATGAGATGGACTCAGGATGAGTGTTCAAATACAGACTTACAGGAGGGGTGGGCAATTCCATAGCCACCAGCACTAACACCAAAACAAGAACAGGGAGGATGGGTGGAGACAAACAAGAAGAAGAATAAGTACAGTTGTACAGATTACAGAGATATTAAATCAAAATGCAGACAACAAATGTGAATAAACACTTATCTTTTTTCAATATCACAGCTGGCAGTAGGTCAATCTATCTGCAGCAGCCTGAGCAACAGGTATATCTGATTTAAACCACAGGACAGAAACCAAACAATACAGATGCAGGAATACTTTGGCCGGATGAAACTAGTTCTGAAAACTTACTGCCACTAAGAAAACAGACAAGGCCTCTGTAATAAAATTCTGTTCTAGTCAACTATTTTGTATCATGCCATGAAAAGGTTAAATCTGCTTATGCAAAGAAAAGCACTCACAAACTAGTCTAGACCAGTTTTCTGTTAAGAAATGTACAGATGTTATCTTGAAATGCTGAGCCAGTCGTTAACTTGTGACAGTTTGTGGTTACACCCTGCATTTTTCTGATTTCAGCTGAAACTCTTGTCTGGTAAACATCCTGTTGAGTAATGATGTGTATGCGTGTACAAGGGGCTATAAAAACCCCTGCAGTTTGTAAGGAAGTTAGACTACTGCTGACATATTTGATGTAGCATGTCTCCATGCATGTAAAATAAAGCTTTATGTGCTTACCAAACCGTTGTGTGGTTCTTCTGACAAATGTAAAAGAATAAAACAATTTTCTTTTTAACATTTCTGGCTAATGTGGGCACCTCTTCACGGTGCGAATCGACACAAGAGAGGCTGAAAGCCCGTTCGGGAGGGGAGAACGAATCATGGACTCCCTTGTAAGTTGAAAGACCTCTGACAGTATTGTCATAAGGAGAGGCCAGCCACTCTTGATTCAATCCGTGAGACGGTGTTGGACCAACGGGCAGAGAACTCACACACGGCAGAAGGTAAGCTTTTCCTATTTTTACAACTGATAGGAAAGGATAGGGACTAGTCATTTGGGGCAATTGCGTCAAGACTATCTTAAACTAATACTAAGATAGAAATAGAGATCTCTGGGAAAAAGGAATAATCTCTTTTAAGGAATGGGTACTGGAAGTAGTTGTTGTAAAGCAACCAAACCGGAAGTAAATGAGGACGAACAGCATATGTTCGAATTACACCCAAAAAATTTAAAATACCTCAATAAATGAAAAAATGAATATCAATTTTCAGGAAAGTTGGATAAGTATCAGTGCCAAAAGTTAGTCAGGGACCTGTGCCGAGACGCAGGAAACAAAACAAAGAAACAAAGAAAATTAGGCTTTCCTCAAGCACAGAAGTGGCTCGATGAAGCAAACAAGCTCCATGCAATTAAAGACCAGGGTAAGAAGGATGGTTCAAGTGCAAAGAACACATTTTTTATTAATAAAGAGCACAATGAAACAACTGCGTGTACTCGTCCCGCCCCTACGGCTCCACCTCAAAATATAAAAGAGGCGGCAGAGAGTGGGGCGGGTGCTCCACCACCACAGTACGAAGAGCGTGAGAAGGGCGAGATTCCATCCGCTGGTTATCCTCCAATACAAACGGTAACCTTAAAGAAAACCCCTGGCCCCACTAGGGAGTTACGGAATCGTGTGATAGAGGGAGGTAAATGGGAAGTAAAAGAAAAATCAACAAATAACGCCGATGGCACATACCCCTTAATACAGGTAGCAAATCCTCAGGCAGGCACTCCTGGGCAGGGACCCACAATACTAGTATACCGTCCTTGGTCTAAGAAAGACATCAAAATAGCGGTAATAGAGATACACCCAAAAGATAATCTTAAGAAATTTGGGGATGACTTACAAGGTATGCAAATTAGCTATAAGCTAAATGCAGTTGAGTTTGAGCAAGTTCTCTGTCAGATTTTAGGTCCGGACTGGCACCTAATTTGTGGAGAATGGAACCCATTTTCAGACAATGGGGAGCCTTGCGAGTATAACTCGGCAGAATATGAGGCTCGTATTAAAAAGATTGTTGAAAATATCGCCAAACAGTGAAAAACCAGGGCGGACTGGACACTCATAAATCAGTGCGTGCAACCAGATGACAAAAAACTAGACCACTATATACAGTGACTGACTACTATTTTCAATTATCATAGTGGTCTGGAAATTCCTACAAACCAGGAAACGGATTCAGCTTATAAACAGCAACTAAAGAATGCTTTTTTAAAGGGATGTAAGACCCCCATTAGCAATTTTGTCACTAAGCATATGATAGACCACAGGACGGCTAGATTACAGCCTCTTTTAGAGTACGCCCGGCACGCAGAGAAATATCTGGAAGAAAAAAAAAACATGCACAGACTCTTACGGTCGGTTCAGATGGGACTGTTATGCTCTTACAAGGACAACGTGGTAGAGGTAGGGGGAGAGGCAGAGGTAGAGGACGGGACGGAGTAGGACACTCAAAAGATTACAGGGGAAGAGCCAAAAGAGGAGAGTGTTTTAAATGTGGTAAAAGGGGGCATTTTGCTAGAGATTGCCATAATTCGGGGCAGTCGGGAGCAACTTCAGCTCCTGCACCACCCACAGCATGACTATATGAAGCAGAGAAAGAGTGGCCAGAGCCACCGGATGAGATTATAGATGAAGATAAAAATGAGAAAGTGCAGGGGGAGTGCGCAGGTTGGGAACATGAACTAGGAGATTTTGACAGTGAAAAAAGATACCAGGTTGTTAATTTAACAGTACTGGCATCTACCATGCAGCTGGAAGTTCAGCCTGTAATTACCTTACAGGTTGAGGAAAAAGAGATAAAATTCTTGTGTGATTCAGGGGCAACTAGGACCTTGCTGAGGCATACTGCAGTCCCACCTGACGTGACTACGACTAATTTTGTGTTAGTAAAAGCAGCAAATGGGCGCATTTACAAAGAGCCATTGTCTCGACCCTTATGGTTCACGGACCCGGATACAAACCAAACCATTAGGGCTCGAGTGATTATTTCCCGAATCTGTCCAGTAAACCTTTTGGGAAGGGATTTAATGCATGTTTTCGCCATAGGTACGGTCCCGACGGCACAAGGTATACAAGCCAGGCAAATGCAAATATCTGCAGAGCTTGTTCAGAAAGAACAAGGGGACTTACATTTTTGGTACGGCAATGATTTAGTGACTACAGGTCCAAAAAGCATAACGACTGACTTGTTCAACCTTGCCTTAAGCAAATATGGGCAACAACCTCCAGTCAAAGCGGGACAACTCCATTGCACAATGTATTACAGAAAACAGGCGGGGCCTGATGTAGAGTATGAAAAATTGCTCTTTCGCCACAAAGTCACAAAGATAGTTTTAAATCAGCTATACTGGGATAGGTCTGGCAACGCTGCGGCTACTTGTACCTTAACAAAAAATATGACAGCACTTTTTAAAAATCAATACACACCACATGTGTCTATAACTAAGGAGGAGGGACAAACATGGGTCTCAACTGGCAAAAAGGTTACTGAGTGGATTACACTCACAAATAGTCAGTTACAAAATAAAGGTGTCCAGACCCAATGATTAAATTAGATCACTCAGGCCAGACCTACAGTACATCTCAGGGCAGACAGGGCAATACCCAGCTGACTCTTGTTGCTAGACCCACAGGCAGAGAATGATTTGCAAAATGTGCCACACCACCTGTGGGCGACTGGTCAACATGACATAGGCTTAATGAGGACAGCAGGTAAGGTTGTAATCACACCTAAGAGTGATTTCAGACCAAGTAAACGGCAATATCCTTTAAGCAAAATGGCGGAGAATGGTATAGCCCCAGTAATAGAGAGATTGCTAAAAGCCGGCGTTTTGGTACCTTGCCCGGATTCACCGTGCAATACACCTCTGTTTCCGGTCAAGAAGCCGGACGGGACCTGGAGGATGGTACAAGACTTGCAGGCTGTGAATGCAGCAGTAGTACCACGGGCTCCGGTCGTTCCGGATCCCTCCACCTTGCTTAATGATATTCGTCCATCACATCAGTATTTCTCCATCATTGATGTCAGTAATGCTTTCTTTTCTATACCCTTACATAAAGACTGCAGATTTTGGTTTGCGTTTACATACAGAGGTAAGCGGTATACCTACACCAGGTTACCACAGGGGTTTTGTGAAAGTCCTACCATCTTCTCTCAAGAAATGTTTGCAAACAATGATGTCCAAAGTAATAAATACTAGAGTAACTAAAGCTTATTATTATGGTGCAAAAGGAGACGGACTAACAAAAAAACTATATAAACTAGGATTTAAATAAATGATTTGCATGATAAAAATGTTGTTAGGGGGGAAATGTAATAAAATTCTGTTCTAGTCAACTATTTTGTATCATGCCATGAAAAGGTTAAATCTGCTTGCGTGCAAAGACGAGCACTCACAAACCAGTCTAGACCAGTTTTCTGTTAAGAAATGTACAGATGTTATCTTGAAATGCTGAGCCAGTCGTTAACTTGTGACAGTTTGTGGATTTACACCACCATTTTCTGATTTCAGCTGAAACTCTTGTCTGGTAAACATCCTGTGTTGATGCGATGTGTGTACATGTACAAGGGGCTATAAAACCCCTAAGTTTGTAGAAGGAAGTTAGACTACTGCTGACATATTTGATGTAATAATACTCCATGCATGTAAATAAAGCTTTATGTACTTACCAAAAACGTTGTGTAGTTCTTCTGGCAAATGTAAAAGAATAAAAAACAATTTTCTTTTTAACAGCCTCATACAAGGATTTCACTACTGGCTAAGGGAGTCAGCATAAAGAGATATGCAGCTATAAGACACGAAAGGTAAAGTACAGTTGTACAGATTACAGAATTAATTAAATCAAAATGCAGACAAAAATGTGAATAAACACTTATCTTTTTCTCGACCATACGCAGCTGGCAGTAGGTCAATCTCTCTGCAGCAGCCTGGTAACAGGTATATCTGATTTAAAGCCCGCAGGACCAGAAACCGTGTGCAGATGCAGGAATACTTTGGCGGATAAAGTAGTTCTGAAAACATGAGAAAACAGGCAGGCTCCATACAAAGGATTTCACTACAGCTAGAGGTCAACACTAAAGCGATATACAGCTATAATGCACAAGAAGAAGAATAAGTACAGTTTTACAGATTACAGAGATATTAAATCAAAATGCAGAAAAAATGGGAATAAACACTAATCTTTTCTGTATATCACAGCTGGCAGTAGATCAATATCTCTGCAGCAGCCTGAACAACAGGTATATATGATTTAAAACACCGGACAGAAACCAAACAATACAGATGCAGGAATACTTTGGTTGGATGAAACCAGTTCTGAAAACTTACTGCCACTAAGAAAACAGACAAGGCCTACAGGAAAAAAGGATTCCACTACAACTGAGGTCAACACTAAAGAGATATATGCAGCTATAACACACAAGAAGAAGAATAAGTACAGTTGTACAGGACTACCCAGAAATAATACAATCAAAATGCAGACAAAAATGACAATAAACATCTTTTCTCATTATCACAGCTGGCAGTAGATCAATCTCTCTGCAGCGAAAGTTCCTGAGCACAACAAGGTATATCTGACATGACAGAAGATATTTCTGACAAAAGTCCATTTGCAATTTTCTGACTGCAATTATAAAGAGATGTGAAGCAGAATGCATGACATGTTTTGAGATCTCGCTGTATCTGTCCTTTCACACTACATAAAAGAGGTAAGATAAAGGAAATAAGTACAACCCCTTGAAATAAAAAAGCTTAATGTCTTTCGGCTTTTCCCGGTAAGGTTGCCACAGTGGATCACCCGGTCTGGGTAGATTGATTAGCAGTAGTGGTTTTACGGTGTTGAGTTCCTAAACTGGGTACACAAACCTACTCTTGCTTGTTTTTTCAAAAATTTCTGTATTGCATTTTCAATAATAAACACACACAAGAACACCATAAGACCTACATAGATATGTTTATATCTATGCTTAGTAAAAACATAAAACACAAAAGAAAAGGAAAAACATAACTACCCGCGCAGCCAACTAACTTGCTATATACAAAATGGATACATACAATTTAAGACTAGAAGTCATGTTTCTTTTAGCCAACTACTACGAAAATAGATATATAAAGGCAGGTAAAAATCAGATATCACTTAGAAATAGGAGGGAAGACAGGGTTAGGAATTGGTCAATAGGATTGGGGTGATACTGAGTGAAGAGCCATTACCACATAAGCACTATAGTTCATATAATGGGTTAACTTCTAGAGATATAATGCAATTAGGGATAAGACAAAATACTTAATCTAAAGACAGTAGGTGTTTTTTATCACTTAAGAATGACATACAAGCAGGCATTGTCAGGTAATTGTGATAGTATTCTTTTTTAGTGGTTGAGTATATATTAATTTGTGAGAACGAATTATACTTAATTGCTAAGTTGCTTGACACAAGAGTGAAAATCATGCAGCAGCTGTAAAGATAATGCGATCTATCCTAAAACTGAACCAGAGAACCTCCTGCTATGCAGTAACAAGACTAACCAGCCACCACGCTTTAACGTGGTATCATCGTATCTAAAAACAATGAAATTATAGACTAGGGTTGCCACCTTTCCAAATGCCCAAAGTGGGACATTTTGTGCTACAAACATTCAGAATTTGCAGGAGCAAAACATACAGCGCACAGCCAGTACAAAGGACAGAACTTCCCCAAGTTTTTTGGGGCCTGAATAAAAAGTTTATTCTTATAGGTTCATAGGTTCATACTTTAGGCTATCTGCCTAGAGGCATTTATATAAGCCTAGCCAGAGTGTGTGTGGCTTTCACCACCCCTTAGGATGAGAATACTATACCCATTAGTTTGCTGTGCCTCTGTCCAGCAGTGATACAGAGATGATTCCCCTGGGTAAAACCTACAAATACCATCCACCTCGTCCAAGATTTCTCTTGAACAGAGTCAGTGAGAGGGCTCTTGCCTCACATGGACTGGGATTCTGTTCCATAGTGTAGGGAGTCTCTGGGTGATGAATCTGTCCCTCCAGCACGCCCCATTTATATATCCGTGTTGAGGTTTGGGAAAGTCTTTGCCTGCGTGGCTCTGGTTGGATTTACGGATTTTCTGAGGTGGAGCATGTCCATTAATTCCGGGTTGCTGGACACTTGGCCTTGTATGTCAGGGTACAGAATCCTACTTACTCTGAGCAGACGGTATTGCACTGAATAGAGCTGGAGTTTCTTCAGTCGGCATGCATCAGATGACATATGTTTGAGCTGCCTTTATCCTTTTTTGGTGAGGAACTTTTGCAGGAAGTTACTTTCCAACTGCTGCAGGTGTCAGGTAAGGTATATATTATCCGAATGGGGCGCTGTACTCAATCATTGCTAGTCTGATAAGTGAAGAGGCTAGGGTACAATAGACCTCTCCTTGATCTGGATGTGAATCCCTTCATGATCAGGTGGGCAATGTAGAAGGTCTTCCTAACCACTTTGGCAAATGTGAGTGTCAAAAAGAGAGGTTACTGTCTAACTTGGGTCCCCAGGTCCCTGGTAACTTCTTCCGTGTTTAATGGATTACCACCTATGTGGTAAATAGGGGTTACCTTGTTTTTCCCAAAGGGTATGACTCATACATTTTTTGGCATTTAAGCTAAGGCCATGGCTAGCTTGGCACCAGTTATCCATTTCTATGAGACCTCTCTCTGGAGGATATCTGTGTCTGATGGAGTGTCAATTATGGTGCCCAGTTTGCAGTCATCTGCAAATTTTTGTCAGCCACAATCCCCTATGTTTGCCTGCCACTTCAGGAAAAATAAATGCCGTAACAAGAGGGGGCCCAGGACTGAGCCTGTGGGACACCGGGCCATGACCGACTTAGGAGTCTGACATGGCACCCAGCAACTCTAACCCTGTGTGTTCTGTCCTTGAGCCAGTTTGCAACCCATCTTGTGACATATGGGTTTTACATCTAAGCTGGTGAGCTTTTCTATGATGGTACCCTGAAAGGAGTGGGGTATTGATGTCAATGCTCTTTTGCTAGGTCAAGCCGCGTAGGCTGTGTGAACTGCCTTACCCTCATCAATGGCCTTAGTGACTGTTCTTGAAGAGTCGACCAAGATTCAAGAGGCAGGATCTGCCCCTTGACAAAGCCAAATTGGGTAGGTTCCAGTGTCTGTAGGTCCCCAATGTCTTTATTTATGAGTTCCAGGGCTATGATCCTCTCCATAGCTTTGCAGACAAGGCTCAAATTAAGCTTATGGGGCGGTAATTTCCAGGGTCCGTGAGAAGCAATCTGCCTTTGTGGAGTGGGACCCACAGTTGCTACATCGCATACATTCTTTGGGTAATGTGCGTATCCTGTAGTAAGGCTAAGATTAAACAGCAGCCTTATGTGTGGGTTTTAGTTCCTCATTGAGTTCAATAGTAGCACACAGCCGGGGACACCGTCCGGTCCCATTGATGCTGTGTTTTTTTGCTTTAGAGAGAGCAGCTCTCACCTGGGCATCTGACATGTTTGGGAGGCTAGACTCTGGTGGGATAGATATTTACTCCTTTTTGGGGGAGGAATTTGCACTGAACCTGTCTGCCAGTATGTTGGCAATGTCTGTGGGTTCAGTGATTTTTATCATTTTGGACTAATTCTGAGCATTATCTGGGAAGTTTCCACCCAGGTTTCTAAATATAGCTAAAGAAGGCCTTATGATTGTCTTTTGTGTCATTAGGCGATTTTTCTCTCAAAGTTGGCCTTGGATGGATTTGTATGAGTGATCGTGAGTTTTTGCTAGTATTGATCAGAGATGCCTTCCCTTTTAGGGATTTTGCTCCTGACATGTAGTAGCTTTCTCCTCCTGTTGTAGAGTTTGTTTATGGCTGGGGTCCACCAGACCGAGGCTACTGCGCTTTGGTGGAAAAGGGTCTTGATTTTATTGGGGAGTTGCTTGATCCATACATTCCTGGAGTGCTGCATTAGAAGGCATTTGTAAGGGTTTTCAACTGGCGTGGGTTCATGGTTTCCACATGGCTTTCGGGGCACGAGAGGATACCACTCCAGTCTTAAATTAATGTGAAGTTTGCTTTTGAGAAGTTCTTCACTGTGGTCTTTTGCTGGGGGTGGGGGGGCGGGATGCTGGGATCTCAAGTGAGGATTAATTTATGGTCACTGAGTCCTCACCAATGAGGGGATGATATACTTCTGGTGTGGAGCATTTTGTCCCCATGTTTGTAGGTGATCAGGTCAGTATATTTTCTCCTCTTGTGGGAATGGTGACTGGTTCCATAGCATTTGAGTTTAGCGAACTCAAGGAACCTTTGGGCTAGGGTGTTGGGGCTTGATTAATGTTCCCAGTCTATGTTTGGGTAGTTGAAGTCACCTGGCCTTGATGAATTGTTTGGAGACGTTCATACTCTCCAGTGTCTTCCAGGAAGGCTGTGTGGGTTTCCCTGAGTTTGAGAAAGGTGGTCTGTAGCATGTTTACAAACTGTAGGGCAGTTTTACCACATAGTTGTTGCACCTGGATGGTCTCGATGCTTAAATGGTTTGCACTAACCTGGAGGTGTGGGTATCGCTTTATGAATAGTTGGATGCTCCCCCCTCCTTTTGTGAGTCCGGTTTGTTTGGAGCATGATATGAGTATAACCTGATAGTGCTGGGTGCTCTCAGGAGCCTTGAACCAGGTTTCAGTCACAACTGAACATGATATTCTCCATGCACAGGAGGCAGGGGTGCATCTTGAGAGTTTTAGACTTCTGGCATTGGGCATTATTAGTACCCTTAGTTTTCTCCATTTTTGTTTCTAGGGCGGTAGGTTTATCATTTGAGCCTTGCCTAAAAAAGGCACTATGGGGTGGCAGAGGCGCTGCCAATATCCGAGGAAGCCCAGGGGTGACAGGTTACCTGCTGACCATCCCTTCGCGAAGCAGCGTGGCTTGTCAAGCATGTCATCCCAGGCAGACAGACATTAGTTCGCCGGGTGACACCAGTATTGTGCATTATTAAAGCTGATCATTTTTGTCTCTGTATTGTGGCATCATTCTTAGGTGAAGGATCCTGCTCGGGGTCAAGGTCATGCGGCCTGGGCTACGCAATCCATACAGAACCACTCTATGTCTCTTTTCATGTAGTCAGGGGAGGTAAGTCTCAAGTCGTTCACGCGGCATGGACAATGACTGAGTCATACTTGTACTTGCTGTCGGGTGACCTGAAGTGCTTCATCGATATGTAGGTTCAGCTGACGGGCTGGCTACTGTGATGCTGTATTCAGTCACAGTGAGTGGGACGTCAGTGTGTCTGACTATGGAGTCACCTATAACAAGTCGTCTGGCATTGTGTTTGGCCTTAAGGGCTGTGACTGTTGCTTTTACTGACTTTGAGAACTTATGTGTGCGTAAATGGCATATGTCTTGAGGTGGCAGTTGCTTAGGTGTATCTGCTTTGGAGGCCTCTGTAGTTTTGGTGGAATTTTTTGATCAGTGCCTCAGTATGTCTTTAATGTGTTTATGTGTTCGTTTTACGGTTGTGATAAGTTCTATGTGAAACTGGGTTTGTGAATTCGTCGCGTGGTTTCTCCCTTCTCCTCCTGTCTGGTCTTGCCGTTCTGGGGTTTGAGAAGGCTCAGCCTCCAGTTTGGCTATATAGTTGCATCTCTCACATGTATTTGTGTTTGTGGGAGTGGGTTGTCTGTGTACATGAGGCAATTGTAGCATTGCCTCAAGATATAGATTCACCAATGAGCAGGAGAGGGGCCCGGCTTATTTGACCCTTGGCACTGAAAAATTAGAAAAAAGTTTGCTGTTAACTGATTCAGAAGGGACCTATAGGGAAATGGGTACTCAAGGGGATTCTAGGCTAATGTAGTACTTTGTTTAGTATACAAGTACTTTACCTATATAAAAATGCTTTAGGAGCAAGTGCTGAGCTTTTGAGATAGAGAATAGACTGTTTAGATTGCAAGTAGAAAAGTTCTAAGGGAAAAATTGAAGAGCAGACTTTACGGAGCCAGAAATAGTTTAACCTTGTTTAACTGGCGCTGCCCGATGGTGCTCTATGGGCAACTCCGCTAAATCACAGCGCTAAAGCGGGCTTTATAGCAGGGGGTTGAAAA
Source organism: Protopterus annectens (assembly GCF_019279795.1). Classification (NCBI taxonomy): domain Eukaryota; kingdom Metazoa; phylum Chordata; order Ceratodontiformes; family Protopteridae; genus Protopterus; species Protopterus annectens. Next base: position 616,752,037 of record NC_056729.1, on the reverse strand, counting down.
GAGGTAGGAATTGACCCAAAATGGCCAATAGACTACAAGTTTCTGGCTGGAACCACTGCTCTAGGGACAAATAGGCTGCTCAGTGCTCCCCACTCCCACTGGTGAACAAAGAAGCTTCCCTTTATCCAAATAAGGATATGGAATAGCACAGGAACCAAGCCAAAGCCCAGAGATCAGCAAACTCTGAAGACTGGACTATTCTAGTTCAGTAAGGCGGGAAAACAAGATTTTTTTTTTTATTTGCAGAAAACAGAGGAAAAACAGACAGTAAATGCTATAAATGCTTTTAAATGGCTAGCGCACTTGAGTGTGTTAGCCTACAAGAACACAAAAGAACCAGCCCCCTACCAGCCACAAGAGATACTACATCGATGAGATGTTTCAGTTTACACAATAGCCTACAAGACAGCAAAGCACTACAGAGACAAAATGAAAGTTTTAAACAGATAAGGATTTGTGAAGATACTGAATAGACAAAGTGCTTTATATATACTAAATTGAAACAGTAATCTGTAAAAAATAATCAAAAAAAATCAAGATACTTATATTTTGTAGCTCAGTTGCAGGACAACTTCTCCAGTCTGCACTGTGTGCAAAGACAGAAACTTCTTTTTTTTTATATAAGAACACAAAAGAACCAGCCCCCACTAGCCAAGAGATAATTACACAGAGGAAATGTTTCAGTTTACACAATAGCCTACAAGATTTTAGTTCCTTATTCTGTTTCTTATAACATTTAGGTGTTTCAGATACAGAATAACTGTTTTATGCAACTATTACATAAAATATAGAAAATAATTTTGTCCTAAAATCTCAGGACATTTGCCATTTTTTCACATTTTTTGCAGGACACAACTGCCCAAAGAGGGACTGTCCCTCGCAAAGTGGGACAGGTGGTAACCTATTATAGACACGACCATTTAACTGGACTCTCAGCAACAAGGCATCGCTTCATTTCAAAACATCTGATAAAGAAATGTAAGAAAACAGTGAAACTGACTGTTACATAACTGGAAGTCTCTTTATAGGAAAGATAAACCGAAAGTTAATTTCCAGCCGCAGGCAGTTTTACTTCTCACTTTACTGAAATCCCCACCAATTTCCAAGAAAGGGAGAGACCAGTGCTGTATCAGATGACAGAAAACTAAGATAACCACCCTGCTTGCTGGGTGTTACTGATCCCACTCAGCCGTTATATAGCTGTAAGCATGTCCATCTTTTCATGCTTTGCAGAGAAGGGCACTGTAGGAAACTGAAAACACTCCGAACAGGTATGAGCTATTTGAATAACAAGGATTTAAGCAAACATTAATTATTTGATTTTACATAACTTTAGCTAGTCAGGAGAATATTCTTTTTATGTATTGCCTTACATCTGAAAGGTAATCAAAACTTTTGCAGAAGAAGGGGATGCACTTTACAGAAATGAGTTAATTGTGAAATACATAATTCGTGTTCTGTTACGGAAATGATACAACTTCAAGTTACAACTTGTATTACGATCGCTGCCTAGATGAGTATTATATTATTCTCTAACTAATGCATGCAAGTGTTAAAGCAGTAGGATAAAATAAAACAAATGCTTGCCATTTAGTTCATTAGGGATTACTAGGCATAAAACAGTGTTTTTCTAACTGCTCATGGAGAGCAGCGTAAGGTAGTAGAAATGGAAATAATTTGTGCGACAATGCTGAAAGATCAATGGGATTAAATAAAGCAGCACCACTGTCACAGCCGCTTTGCTGACAGTGGTACTGGTGACACCCGTTCAGCTATGAATTATGTTTTCTGAGGCAAAGTAGGAAGGCAAAGGAAAATACCTCCGGTCGCAAAAGCAGTGCCGGCCCTTATTTATACAGTTGCGAAAATCCTTGCGACTGTGTAAGTCAGTAGGACCGCTACTGCACTCGCGCACCCGCAACGCCTGCTGATTGCGATTCACGACAGCTTGCTACCGGGGCAACCGATCAGCACCTAACGATCTCGCTTCCCGACAGGTTACTACCGGGAAGCCAGTGCCACCCCCTTCCCCAGGTCATAATAAGTCTCACTTAAACTCGAGATAGTTGTCCTTCCCTTGGAAAAGATACAGAATCAAGCATAGCTCTCAACAGTCCAAAATGAGGAACACTGCCTCCCATAATGTGGAACAAATGGGCAAAATGTGGACCAACTTCTAATAACATAATACCAACTTCAACTGGAAAGGTCACAAGATGATTAAAATGTGTTACCTTATATTAATCGAAAGTTCTTTTGATAAATCTATCTGGTAAGTCATTGAGAACTGAAGTCACTAAATATTGATGGGCAGGTGTGGTGCTGCGGTAACTTCTGTGTGGTGACGCGTGAATGGACGTACCTTCGTTGAAGGTTGTGTGTCAGAGCTGGCAACTCGGCACGTACAAATCTGCTGCCAATCATTAGCGGACCGGAGTTCCGCTGTGTCGACCCCTAACCGGAAAAGCCGAAAGACACAACAACAACAGAAATATCCTTCAGAGGATGCTTGCTGATGCAAATTCTAGTACCCTTCTCTGTTTATCAGAGCGATATTTTAAATCTGTCCCTATTCTGGGGGCCTTTGTCCCCTCATTATATTTGGCTTTGTCCCTGGTTCTTGACCTAAGAAGTGATTGTACCACTGTGGTAAAGAGTCTATATGTCCTAAGGATTACAGTTTCTTTAAGAGTTTCTGGTGGAAAGAAATATCAAAAGCTGATAAATCTAGGAAGACGGTAGAGACTAGGTTTCTGGCATTTCTATGAGTGCTGACAATATTAACAAAATTCAGTAAAGCAGTAGTTGTGCTGTGATGAGGACAGAAGCTGTGTTGCATTGAAGAGGTAAGCTGCTTATCTATTAGATAATTGGTGAGAAGTTGCATATAGGTTCATAAGTAGGTACTAGGATATCTGCCGAGGGCATTTATAAGCCTAGCCAGAGTGTGTTGGCTTTCGCCACCCCATTGATTAAATACATTTTTCATACATCTTTCTAATATTTTTAATAGTGGTGATAAAATCACAATTGGCCGATTCTACCATGTACAGTGGAATAGTTAATTATATTTTCCATAGTGAGGGAAATTTATTTCCAGATATGGATCGATTTTATAAGAATTGAAACTGGAAATGCAATAGCCTCAGCTGCTGTTTTAAGAATTGAAACTGGAATGCAATAACCTCAGCTGCTGTTTTAAGGTATTTGTTATGTAGATTGCCGGGGTAGTTGTAGTAGACTTTTTTGAGGTAATTTTAGATGGTGTCTGTGGTAACTGGTTAGGAGGAGAAATACTGAAGGTTATTTGAGTAGGGACATCAAGAGCTTGATTACTCATCTGATTGGTTAATGACTTACTGGCATTATAAAACTGGTATTGAACTGGCTGCCAGTGGTATTGTTTTGTTTCTGTGTGTTTGGTGTTGGCTGTGTAGCTTGTCCTTTATTTAACACTTTCACCGAAGGGATTATTAGTGTGTATGTTTTGGTTGGTTAAGTAATACGTTTTTTTTCTTATCTTTGGTGGTAAGTTGTTTTGTTAGGTTTCTTAGTTGTATATATATGACAGTAAAGTAGGAGCTGTTGTATTTATTGTCCAGAACTTCCACTCTGTCTCTTTGTATCATGAGTTGTTTAGTTGCTAAGAAAAGCCTTGGGCAGGGTTGGCTTTAACTGTTTTTATTCTGAAGGAAGCTAGTGTGTTTAGAACACCTAGGAAGATTTTACTGAACCCAGAAACAGCATCATCTATGGGGAGAGTCTTTAGTGAATCCCAGTTGAAGATATTTAGTGTATTAATAAAAGTATTTGCATGGAAAGTAGTATAATTTCTTACAAGGCTGTAATGTTGAGTTTTGGAGCTGTTACTTCAGAAATTTATGGTGTGGATTGTTAAGCGATCCCTTAGGCTGTCTGACAGAGCTTCATTGGATAATATTTTATGTGGATAGGATGTTAGGATCCAGTTCAGGGTTAATTGTCAGGCTGTGAGTTTGTTATATCTAGTTGGTGTGGTTGGTAAATTTGGTGAACTTGTAATGATGTATATGATTGGTTGAATTTTCAGACTGTATGGTTTGCCAGTCTATATTAACATCACCCAATATTATAGTTCCATGAGGGATTTTTGAGGAGTCCTAGCAGAGAATGTCTTCCAGTGTTTTAGCATTGTTACCTGGGGGTATGTGCATACCCATGATTGTGACTATTTTGTGAGTATTTAGTTTTAGCATGGTTAGTAGGATTTCTGAATTAGAGAAATTTGGCAAGACATGGTGGAAAGGGATATCTAGTGTGTTTTTGTAGAAAATAAGACACCATCAGATTTTTTTTTGTTGACTCTGATTTAATAATATTATAACCTGTTGGGGCAATTTCCTTATTTTTTGTTTCATAGGTTTGTAGGTAAGTACTAGATTATCTGCCCGAAGGCATTTATAAGCATAGCCAGAATGTGTTGGCTTTCGCCGCCCCCCTAGATTAGTTCCCTGTGCCTCTGTCCAGTAGAGCCACTGAAGTGATCCCCGGGATAAATTTGCTGTTTCCCATTCACTTGTCAAGGTTTCTCTTGAAGAGTGTTTGTGAGCATCTCTGCCTAATGTAGATTGGAATCTTGTTCCAAAGCATGGGAAGTCTCTGGGACAGTAATCTATCCCTCCAGCACGTCCTTTTTATTCTTGTGGTGAGGTTTAAATCCCTAGAGCATGTAGCTCGAGGGTTTATGGTTTTCTTTAGGTGGAGCATGTCCGTCAATTCTAGGTTGGACATGACCTTGTATGTCAGGCAGAGATCACCTCTGAGTAGGCGGTATGCAACCAAGTACAGCCTGAGTTTCTTCAGTCGAGCTGCATAGGGCATCTGTTTGAGGCTGGTGGCGCCAGGTTTTCTGTGGTAACAAAGATATCAGGAGTGTGTAGTGCTATCCATGCATGCACTTCAAGGTGTTTATTATAAATACTTCATAAGCGGGTATGGTATATCTTAAGGGCAAGATGGGACTTTGGGTGAGATGGTAACAATAAAGGAGCTGATGGGGATATACTGTTTGATGCCTGAATATGCTGCATTGGGGCTAGGTTTGTCAGCTGTACAAATGAAAAATCTTTACAGACAAAACAGTAGGTTGCAGTTACTAAATACATGCAGTACACACATTCACACCTAATCTGAGGCTTTATCCTGTTGTTTCTATTAGCTACAATGTCTAATCACACACCAAGTATGTATTCTCAAAAAATGCAAACCACAAACCTGCAGCAGTAGTCATTTTCCTGTCAGTAATTAGTCTCAGTAAACATCACTTTTAACTTGTAATAGACAGAGTCATCACAGTGCCTGAATTGTATCAAGAATGCAATAAGTTCAGATACTGTTTGCACAAATAAAAATCTCTGCAAACCATTTTCACAGAGAAATAAACATTTCCTCCCTGTACTCCATATGGGGGAGATCCACTACAACTCCCAACCAAAATCATACTACAGTGGGGAAAAGAACAACATCAACAATTGTTGAAAGTGATCTTCAGTAATTTTTTTTAGCCTTGCAAATGGCATGCACAAATTGCTTTCAGCAGATTGACTAGCTCTCAGCAAACATATACCATGAGTGCTGGCATATCATTATGACCAGTGATAATCAGATAACTGACACCATGAAATGTATATAAATAACAAATGATAACACATACACCAACCATTGTCACATTATTCATATTAGTCATGGCTGCCACCATATAATTTTGTCCTCCACAAAAAATAAACATATGATACAGGTGCTTTATGTGCAGAAAGAATGCTACCCACAAAGACACTCCACAAATGACAGCCGTGACAGTAAGCTATTCGTTTAAAACTTAACAATGACATAATAAAGCATATGATTGATATAGCAAAAGACAGTAACAGGTTGGTAAAAATATAGGGCCAGGTTCAAAAAGGGTCGCCACCAGCAATAAGCCAAGACAGGCGGGCCCCACCACGGTGATCCTATACAGTCTGTAGTATTACTGTCAAAGGCTGTATCTTTGGTCAGAGTTGTATGCTAATTAGGCATTCTGGGGGACTACCTATGTTAATTACCCATGTGATCTCCCACCGGAAATGCGTCTCTGGCTGCTTTCAGGCCTGTGGGATAAAATCTGTATGGCCTAAATCAAGCCATTTAATTTCAGACTACAGTATTTTTCTTAATGTTAAGCTTAAACCCTTCCCTTCTAGTATTCCCTGTTAACATTTTTTTTATTTTATTTAACATTTGTTGACTGGGAAAGTCCGTCTAGGTTCCACAGATCCTGTTTTCAGCAGAGGCCTGGGGAGAAATGCACCAGAAGCATGTCTTTAGAATGTGGGAGGAATCCGGAGTACCTGGAAGAGACCCACATGAACGCAGGGAGAACATGCAAACTCCGCACAGAAGGCACCCTAGTCAAGGATAGAACCGGAGAATCTCTTGCCGTGAGGTGACAGCATTAACCACTGCACCACTGGATATTTCCTCAGTTACAACAGTACAATCTGATTATATAAATATATATTTCTTTTCTGTCCAGCAAGTCTCACTGTTGATACATTTCTAACACAAGTAACTTTACAAATACATTTTTAACAAAAGCATCTGTACAAATCAGTTTGATATACAAATGGCATAAAATTGTTTACAAAACTCCAGCTAGCTCTGCTGGAAAATGTTACACTACTCTTTCTGGCATAGCAGGCACTACCTCACATCGTCACATTAGGAGTAATTAAAAAAGAAAAATAATTAGCTGCTCAGTCAGGCCATGATATGTAAGTCGTGAACAAAGATGCAGAACTCTCCTGGGTGACATAGGTTCTTGCACAGCCCAAATTACATAAAATTAGTCTAGGTACTCCAGCACTATTGTGATTTCCAGCACTTCTATTGCATACACTATATTTTCCTGTGCACTGTGTCAATTTATACTTGTTCACTTTACCTAAATAAAATGCATCTGCGATGTTTCTGAATCACACCTTCCTCACTCATTTGGATACATTAGCATGTACTCAGGAGTGCTACCTTCTCAGGTCTTGCCTTTGAATCATATCTGCCCTGTGTATGTCTGCAAATTATCCAAATAAGCCTTGTGAACCCCACAAACTGTTTCTGAAGCCTGCTCATTATCTTATATGAACTACATATACCATGCTGATAACAGACAATCCTAAAAAGACCCTACAAAAACCATGAGTAAGTATTTATTATTTACATCAGCAGCAGCCCCGTTGTTCCTATCCTACATGGGTAGGGTCAAGATGTTGTGTCAGCTGTCACATCTCTCGATTTAGAGCCATGATCCTATCTTTTTTGACTGTCAGGCCTGACTGCTGCATGCCTTCTGTTACATAAACCTTCTATCTATTGGCTGGGCACCATTGTCTCCTCTAACCTTTGTACTGTTTCTCTGAAATCTTCTTTACAAAATCTTCTTCTGCCTTCCTACACATGTAACCAAACCATCATAGTCTATCCTCTCTGACCTTCTCTGCACCTGGGGCTACTTTGGCTTCTGCTCTAATGTCCTAATTTTTTTTTTATCTGTCCATCAGTGTACATCACACTACCTATCTTGGGCACTTTGTCTCCATCACATCAAGCATCCTCATTTGCCTTCACTGCCCATGTGTTTGTGCCATGCAAAAGTACTAGATGTGTGACTGTGTTCTACACCCCACATTTCAATTTCTTTGCTATTCTTCTGTGACACACTACCCCTGATGCTTTGCACCAGTCGGCTGCAGTACCTCTGACTCTAGCTTTGACTTTCTCATTCAGACTTCCCATCTTCTCAACCACATCTCCCAGACATGTAAAGCTGTTAACATATTCCACTATTTTCCCTTTTATCTCAGTTTTCACCTTCAGATTTTCTCTATTTGCAGTTATGACCACTGTTTTTGTCGTATTAATTTTCATCCCATGTGTCTTCTGTTTTGCATTCTAGTCCTCTATCATTTGCTGAAGGTCTTGTTTCGAGTCTGCTTGTAATGCCACATCATCTGCATGCAGTAGCTTTATTACCCCCTCCACCTGTTCAGTAATGTAGTCCATCAACAGATTTAAAGAGCCTGGATTTAGTGCTGAACCCTGATAAACACACTTCCTGGGGGATCCCCTCCGTGAGTCCAAACACTGTTCATACTTGCATCATTAGGTCTTTGCACATAGCCTCAACTAATTTTGCCAATTTTTTCTGGGATTTCAGACCATCAAAGGACTGCCCAGATCAGCTTTTTGAGATGTTGTGATATGTTTTCTCCAAATCTAGGAACCTAGTTGAACTCTTTTCTTATCACCAATATCTTCTCCAATGCTGTCTCACTGCAAGCATGTGATCAGTGGTACTGCATTCTGAATTTGAATGGCTCATCCCCATTTTACCTTCTACTACATATACTGCATATTCATTTATCAGTAACCCTCCCCAACACCTTTATGCAGTGTGATAGAGTTTAATACCACTGTGCTGTCAGCATTTGTAAGTGTCCCGTGTTCTTGTATACTGGCACTAAAATACTTATTCTCCAGTCATCTGGGATATGCATTTCTCTCCATACTGCTATGAGTACCTTCAGCAGCCATTTCTCCTCTAATGCACCAAACATCTTGATTATGTCACTAGTGACCTCATCTGACCCTGCTATCACTGACTTCATTTTTTTTAGTGTTGCTCTCATTTCTTCTAGGATTAATTCTTCCTCTTTTATCACAGGCTGTACACAGGGCAGTACAGCTTCTATGGGGTTTTCTTCATTTAGAAGTTTCTTAAAGTATTCCTTCAATCTTCCCTTGATGTTCTCTGGACTAACGTAAAGATTGTTGCTGAAATCCTTTATGAAAAGTGCCTGATGACCATCTTCTTTATCTTTTTGCTTTGGCCTTGCACCTGTATAGAGTTTCCTTATGCCATATGCTGAGTCAGTTACCAGAGATTGGTAAGAGTTTCTCTGGAACCTTGTTCTTTGCAATTTTGACTGGTCTATTAGTCTCTTTGTTAGTCAACCAGTATTCCTTCAAGGTCTGGTCCTTCTTTTCTAGCTCCCACTTTGTCCTGTACTCCATCATTCTTTTGATAAATATCCATTTCTGAAAAAAAACAGGTACCAACAGAACCTACAGAAGGTCTCCAAATGTACACTCATTGCACCTATAGGGTACCTTAAATACAGTCTGAACAAAAATATAAACTGCAGGCTGTTTTCTAAACATGATTCTAATTGTTTCTGCCAGAATGACTCTCTTCTACTGAACTTTATGTACCACATTGATCCTGGTCATTGCTTGAAAGGGTCATAGGGTAAGTCTGCTTACTAGGTTAACAGATATATATCTCTGCAAATTCATCTAAATGTCTCCATTTATAGTAACTGTTTAGGAAGTAATTTCCAAGAGCACAGCTCCCATTTGTTTGCTTTGAATGGTGCCACATGAAATCCTTTCAGGAATTAAGTAATAAACAGATCTGTATAAGAATGAAATACATTGTTTTTTTTTTTTTTTACAGATACTAAAATGTAAAGATCAATTAGTTGCATATATAGTACAACACTCAAGGATGCTGCAACCTGCTACTTGAGACTTCTTCTTCCAGCTTTTCCCAGTTAGGGGTCACCACAGCGGATCACCGTCTGCTCATGACTGGCAGCGGAGTTTTACAGTGTTGAGTTGCCAGCCTGGTGCCCAACCTTCCACAGAAGGCACAAACATGCACGCACTCATGCCTAGGTCCAATTCAGTGTATCCAATCCAACTACAGCATGTCTTTGGGAGGAATCTGGAACACTTGGAGGAAACCCACGCAACCACAAGGAGGACATGCAGACTCCACACAGAAGGCACCCCAGCTGAGGATCGAACCAAAGAACCTCTTGCTGTGAGGCGGCAATGCTAACCGCTGCACCACCGTGGCCGCCCTGTAACCTACTACTTGAGACAATGAATTTTAAATATTTGTCTGTTCAGAGAAGTCTTTCTTCCAAATTAGGACTGTCTTCTTTCAGTGTTATAAAAATACAATTCACAAATACTTTGTATACAACTGTTCTTATATCATTGATCTGAATATCTAATGACATGGGGCAGGATCCATAAATAGCCCTTGGTAGCACAGTAGAAGCTGGTTGTATGGGAAACAGATCTGCCATGGGTCATGTAGTTTACTGCCACTCTGATCAATGACCTATTATTACCTTAGTAGTATAAAAATGTCCTTTGCTAATTTATCCAGCCACTGGCATTTGCTAGACTGTATGATATAGACACTTTTGGTCAGCTAGTAGATGGCTTTGCTACATAGAAGGGCCATCTATAGCAGACATTAAATGATTTTAAGGAGTTTAAGTACTGTGTATATCTACCAGGACGGCCACTCAGATCTTACCTATCTGCCTCATTCACATTCATGCTGCATAGTTGTCCACTCCCCAATACACACACACACACACAGACACACACACACACACACACACACACACACACACACACACACACACACACACAAACACATACATACAGCTTGATCACTTGTTACAATCATTTTCCCAGTGTACATTTCCGGCATTCCTAATTTGCACAGCTTTCAGATCTATTCTGATCAGATTCTTACTGACCTGATTATGAATGCAAACAGCCTACAGAAGGCTAAAGGTTTACATAGTCTGCCCAGCCTTTGCAGCTAGTACCTTACAGCAGTGCATCCTCATTTTCTCTTCTTTCAATCCTTTGACATTAGTTGCAAACTGTAAAAGTGCATTCTATTTCTCTGCCACCTTTTCAAGGAACTAGAATTTCTCACATCAAGAATGAAGTAAGATCCAACTTGCTAATCCTGCCAACTTTTGCTCCTCTTTTGTTTTCTCTTTAGCTTAATCCAACTAAAGTGTTTATGTATGATTCCCCACTCAGCTGCATATGCACAATTTTCTCCCTCTCAAACATGCACTATTTCCCACTAACAGTTCTTACCTTCTTAGTGCACAGTTTCTTCCACAGCACTGAACATGGTTTTCCTACTTGTGAAAATCCTTTGTTAGCGTTCACCCTTCTAACCTTGGCTCTAGATGATTGTCACTGTTGAAGTGACACACCAACCTCATGTGCAAAAATGGGAAAAAGGAGTTGTGGATGGATGGATGGACTGGAGATGAGTGATTTATAAACCTGTTTATGCAGTTGATTTGCATATTTCCAGGGCTGTGCATGGTTGTTACTTCACGAAAGTTCTTCAACTGGATGGGAAACTCCAACAACTGAGCATTATTCATTGCTCATTACTACATGCATGACAAAGGTAAGTAACATCTATCATACTACTCCTTCAGAAGGGACTCACGGAAACAGATAGTTGGTGCCAGAGCCATGGCCTGAAGTTAAATGCCAAAAAATGTATAGTCATACCCTTCGGGAAAAATAAGGTAACCCCAAGCTACCATATAGGTGGCAATCCACTAAGCACAGAAGAGGTTATCAGGGACCTGGGGACCCAGGTTGACAGTGGCCTTTCTTTTGACACTCACGTTGCTAAAGTGGTTAGAAAGACCTTCTACATTGCCCACCTGATCATGAAGGGATTCACATCCAGATCTAGTGAGGTCATTGTTCCCCTGTACTCTTCACTTATCAGACCAATGATCGAGTACAATGCCCCATTCGGGATGTATCTCACCCGACATCTGCAGCAATTGGAGAGACCCCAAAAGTTCCTCACCAAAAGGATAAAGGGACTCCAAAATCTGTCATATGCTGCCAGATTGAAGAAACTCCAGTTCTATTCAGTTGCATACCGTCTGCTCAGAGGTGACATGTGCCTGACATACAAGGCCATGTCCAACCCAGAATTAATGGACATGCTCCACCTCAAAAATCCAAATCCACCAAAACCACTAGAGCAAGCAACTTAAACCTTAGCACGGATATAAATAGGACATGCTGGAGGGATAGATTTATCACTCAGAGACTCCCTATGCTGTGGAATAAAATCCCGGTCCATGTGAGGCAGAGCACCTCGCTGGCACTGTTCAAGAGAAATCTTGACCTGTGGATGGGAGATCGTAGGTTTATCCCGGGAATCATCTCTGTGTCACTGCTGGACAGAGGCACAACAAACTAATGGGCACAGTATTTTTTCATATAAGGGGTGGCGTAAGCCACAAAACTTTGGGCTAGGCTTATAAATGCCTTAGGGCAGATAGCCTAGTATAAACCTATGAACCTATGACAGTGGCAAAGCAGTGCCTGCCACCACCTGTGCATACCCTGAGACCTAGAGATTCTCTAGTCCTGTATATTGTAAGGTAGTATATATCCTTGTATCTGTAAATATGTTTTGTTTATTTTCTATATGATCCTATTCATTCAGGCTGTGCCTGCAAATGGCCCATTTAAATCAATGCACTACTTGGTAAACAAATATGAATAAATAAATAAAATAAAATGAAGCTTATCACTGTAGGGTTGGCTAAACCACCTGAATGTCAGCGATTTACTGGAATAAAGCTGATTGGTAAACTAAACTACTTACCAGCTTCACTATTCACATAGTTCTCTTGAATATGTATGTGAACAGAAGGCCTACTTGCATATTCCTTTCATTAATGATTTCTTGTAATACAAAAGCTGCAAATACTAAAGCATTACAAGATACAACTTCTTTAGAACCCACCACAGTTGTTCTTGTACAATGTACAGATACTGTGAATTCAATGTATAATGATTCAGACCTAACTCATTACTTAGGTATTTGCCTGCTCAAGATATGTACTCATCTAAAATGAATTGGATGGAAGATGAATTTAACCTAGCAGCTCTAAATATTTTGTACTCAAAGCATTCAAAGCTGAAATGAAGCATAGAGGTCACTTTACTGTGTTCATGCCCACATCAGGTAAACAAATGAATCAATATTTTAATATGGCATCATATAAACTACATCAAAACATCACATACATGGTGCAGTTCGGTGAGTATTCACACTTAAAAACACTTCATCTCCTAAGGCCAAAGATCTGTTCAAATACATGTGTCATCACCCTTTAAAGATATTTTCAAACTTAGACACCAAGCTACTGTCTCAAGACCCAGTGAAGAAAAGAATTCCATAAGGTAGGAGCTGTAAATGTAAAAACAAATGCCCTACAGTTTACAGTCTCCAACCAGAAAACTACACCCATAATATCTTAAAACAGTCCATCACCAACAAAATGATAAGGATTGGGGGGGGGGGGGGGGTCAGAAAATCTACTGAACATTTCAGGCCCAAACAGCGCAGGACTATACAGTCAAAACATTCATTCTGACAGAGACCCTCCAACTAACCAACAACCAGTGTAGCTCACCACAGCAGAAGTTATAAGTTCGTTTTCAGAGAATTGAGTCAAAAGCATGCTTATGAAATATGTAGAAACTGCAGGCACTAGAATTCTACACTAAAAAAAGAAAACAAAAGTGATTAGAATAATTCATCTCAGGGCTGTGTGAAAAGCTACAATGGCCCACCTACTAATTATGATGTGGGGGCTACTTCCCATGGCAAAACATAAAAAAAAAAAAACAATTATTGTAAATATCATTATGCTGAAGGAAGTAACTTGGATAAAGGTGTTGCCATTAACACTTGTTTTCTTAATTTATTAGAAATTGTGGGGGATCCACGATGTCCTCCTTTTTCATTTGTTTAGGAAGTATGTTGTACCTTATGGTGCTGAAGGGGGGGCACAGAAGAAGACCTGTACGTCCTTAACTAAGATAATGACATATTGCAATTCCACACACACACACACACACACACACACACACACACAGATACCTCTCAACCGAAATCTGGGCAATGCCTAAAATAATTGGGGGGGGGGGGTAAAGGCCCAATAATAGCAACATATTTTAAATATGGCTCTTATAAATTTAGAAAATTCCTAAAATAATTTGTGTTGGCATGCATTTTCTGAAGGATATGAAGTCTGAAACTCAAATTTATGTCATTATTTAATGACTTCAATCCTCAGTGATTTTTCTAGAACACCATAAATTTTATGAGCAACAGACCAACATTATGAGACAAAAATCTTGACATTCTGCGAAAATCTGGACAGTTGAGAGGTTGACTACATAGGTTCATAGGTAGGTACTAGGCTATCTGCCCGAAGGCATTTATAAGCCTAGTCAGAATGTGTTGGCTTTCACCACCCCCTTAGATTAGTTCTCTGTGCCTCTGTTCAGCAGGGCCACTGAAGTGATCCCCGGGGTAAATTTTCTGTTACCCATCCACTCGTCAAGGTTTCTCTTGAAGAGTGCTAGCAAGAAGCTCTGCCTAATGTAGATTGGAATTTTGTTCCAAAGCATAGAAAGTCTCTGGGACAGGAATCTATTCCTCCAGCACGTCCTATTTATTGTTGTGCTGAGATTTAGATCCCTAGAGCGTGTGGCTCGAGGGGACAAGGTTTTCTTTAGGTGGAGCATGTCCATCAATTGTGGGTTGGACATGGCCTTGTTTGTCAGGAAGAGATCACCTCTAAGCAGCGGTATGCAACAGAGTACAGCTGGAGTTTCTTCAGTCGAGCTGCATAGGGCATCTGTTTGAGGCCAGTGATCCTCTTAGTGAGGTACTTCTGTGGTCTTTCCAGCTGTTGCAGGTGTTTTGTAAGGTACATCCCAAACGGGGCATTGTGCTCTATGATGGGTCTGATGAGTGATGAGAAGAGGGGGCACAATGACCTCTTTTGATCTGGATGCAAACCCTTTTTTGATTAGTTGGGCCACATAGAAGGATTTTCTAACCACTTTGGCAATGTGATTATCAAAGGAGAGATTACTATCTACTTGGGTCCCCAGATCCCTTATTACGTTTTCCGTATTTAGGGGACTACCACCTATGTGGTAGTTTGTGGGTACTTTGTTATTTCCAAAGGGAATAACTATGCACTTTTTGGCATTTCGCTTGAGGCCATTATTTTGACGCCAGGTATCCGTCTCAGTGAGACCCTTTTGGAGGATGTCTGTGCCAGCTGGTGAGTCAATTATAGCTCCTAGTTTGTAGTCGTCTGCGAACTTGGTCAGCCATAGTCCTCCTGTGCTTGTCTGTACCTCTGAGAAGTATATACCGAATAGGAGGGGTCCTAGGACTGAGCCCTGGGGAACGCCACTTGTAACCGGTTTAGAGTCAGACCTAGCTCCTGCAACTCTCGCCATGTGGGTTCTGTCCATGAGCCAATTGGCAACCCATCTTGTGACATACAGGTTTATGTTTAGGCTGGTGAGCTTGTCTATAATACCAGAATGGGGAATGGTGTCAAGGGCCTTTGCAAGGTCTAGGCAGGCTGTGTGTACCACCTTTCCCTCGTCTATAGCCTTGGTAACTGTCTCAAAGAAGTCCACCAGGTTTAGGAGGCAGGATCTGCCCTTAACAAAGCTGAACTGAGTAGGGTCCAGTGTTTGGAGGTTCCCAATGTCTCTGTCAATGAGTTCCATGATGATGTGCTCCATAGCCTTGCAGACCTAGCTAGTCAGGCTTATAGGGCGATAATTCCCGGGGTCTGTTGTAGCTCCACCTTTGTGGAGTAGAATAACCATTGCTCTGCACCATTCTATGGGTACATAGCCTGTGGAGAGGCTGAGTTTGAACAGTGTGTTTAGGTGAGGGGTTAGTTCATCTTTGAGCTCGTGTAGGACTCAGCCTGGGACATTGTCCGGTCCTATTGATGCTGTGTTTTGGGCTTTGGAGAGGGCTATTTTAACCTGAGTGTGATTTCAGGGGTTCTACATTCTTCTCATATGGTTATGGGCCCTTTTAGGGGTGAGGGGGGGTGAAGTTTGCACTGAACCTGTCTGCCAGGATGTTGGCAATATCAGTTGGTTCAGTGTATTTTGTGGCATTCTGCACTAACTCCGAGCAGGTCTGAGCATTGCCACTTAGATTCTTGACATAGCTAAAGAATGCCTTGTGGTTATCTTTGGAGTCCTTGGCAAGTTTTCTTTCAAAGCTCGCCTTGGACGATTTTATGAGGGATCGTAGTTTCTTGCTTATAGTGATCAAGGATGTCTTCCCTTCTTGGGATTTTACTCTTTTCTGTACTAGTTTCCTCCTTCTATTGTATAGCTTGTTTATGGCAGGGGTCCACCAGACTGGTTTCCTTTTCTTGGATGCGTGAGTCTTGGTTTTGCTTGAGAAAGCACGATCCATGCATTCTTGTAGGTGCCTGTAGAATATATTAGTAAAGGATTTTGCAGTTTTTCAGCGTTATCCTTTAGCATGGGGGCTTTGAAACTTTCCACCTCCGTCTTAAGTAACGTGAAGTTTGCTTTTGAAAAGTTTTTCATGGTGGTTTCCTTGTCCGGGGGTGGGGGCGGAATGTGGATATCCAAAGTGATTTGTATATGGTCAGATCTAACAAGCGAGGGGTTGACCTTCAGTGTGGAACACTGGTCGCCCATGTTGGTGATGACCAGGTCCAGTATGTTAAAAAAACAAAAACAATCCAGCACAAAGGAGAAAAGTGCCTAAATCAATTTATTTGTGGCAATTATAGAAACATCATACTCAATATTACTGCAAACCAGTTTCGGCTATATATCCAGCCTTCCTCAGTGCAAAAATAAAAGTCTAGATTACACATCCTGGTATCTTCTTATATATCCAAACATTTAAAGGTGTATGCATGTTCAAACAAATATATATATGCATGTTCCAAAAGATTGGAGATACATGCAAAACAAAATTATAAGTAAGAATGAAAAATATAAATGGAAAATATAAAATATAAAAAATCACAAAGTAAATTCATTGACAAAGAAATGACATATATAACATACTTAAGAGCTGGCTACATATGACTAGAAAATTTCATTTAAGCCAGGTTTGAATAGAGCTCCTAACCTGGTAATCCATGAGGATTCCATATTATTTAGTCTGTCATTCCAGCCTGCTTTTATATTTCTGTGTTTGTCAATCTTGTCAATGATGGTAAATTTGAATTGTGCGGTTTTGTGAATCGTGGTATGTTTATACAATGCATTTGTGATTTTATGGGTTCTAATAGCACTAAAATGTTCACTGATCCGATGTCTGAATGGTCTGGAAGTTTGGCCCACATAAAAAGACAGACGTGCAAGTTGCTAAATAAATCACCCAATCTGTACTACAATTACCACAAATTTTTATCTGATAAACCTTGGGAGTATTACTACTAGTGAATTCTTTAGTCTTAAAGATGTGTCTACATGCACTGCAATGGGCCACATGGAACACAACCTATCAAAGGATCACCAAATAAGGTGGTCTGGATGGGTGTAGGAGGACTATATCTTTTGTAGTGTGCCAAATAAGAATTGACAGTTCTACCTACCCCTCCGATAGGAAAAAGAACACTTATTTGGCAATATATCGTTTAAATGTTCATGGGCACGCAAAATGTCCCAATGATTATTAATTATGTCTCTAAATGAGGATGTGTTGCTGCCATAGGTAGTGACAAATCTAATGGGTTGAGGTGTTGATGTATTTGATCCAACTTGGGTGTGTTTGTATTGTAAAAGTTGTGATCTGGGCATATCTTGAACCTGGTTGATGGTTTGGGTGATTCGACATCTGTTGTATCCTCTACTAATTAGTCTGTCGCTCAAATCATGTTCACATTCTAAATGGGATTTCTGAGAAGAACAGATACGTTTCACACTTAAAAATTGAGATTTGGGAATATTGTTAATGATGTGGAGGGGGTGATTACTGGATGCATGCAAAAGTGTGTTGTATTGTGGAAACTTCCTGTGTACCCGAGTGGCCAAGGTATGGTCATTTTGTCTAGATACAATTACATCCAAAAAAACAATTTCCTGATGTTGCATATTCAAGGTCAACTTAATATCCCATGTATTATTGTTCAAGAATTTAACAAACTCTTGTACAGAGGTTGGATCCCCCCGCCACACCATCCAACAATCATCTAAGTATCGTCTCCATATATCCAAATCTGCCAAAAAGATGTTTTTATAAGAATCATATATAAATTGTTCTTCAAAAAATCCCATAAATAAATCAGCACATATGGGAGCAAAGGATGCTCCCATAGCTGTGCCTCTTACTTGCCAGTATGCTTGACCTTCAAAATAAAAAATATTTTTGGTCAACACGTATTGAGTCAGTTCGATCAGAAAATTGTTAAATCTCCTAGTGTATAGTTGTGAACGGTCTAGCCAGGATGCTATAGCAGATAAACCAGCATCATGTAGAATGCTAGTATATAGGGAAGTAACATCCAGAGTGCATAACCACCAATCAGATTCAAGTTGTGTGTCCTCAATGATGTTTAAAAATTCGGTAGTATCTTGTAACCTGGATCTGACCAAAGGTAGTAATGGCTTTAAGTAGTACATGAGAAATGCTGATAATGGTTCCGTGAGGGAACCCCTCCCAGAAGCAATAGGTCTACCAGGTAGACAGGTCGGATGTTTATGGATCTTTGGAAGTAAATATAGATACTGTGGAATGGGATCGGAAACTTTGAGCTGTTTACAAGTATGTTTCTCTATGATACCTTGTTCAGTGGCCAGATCCAAAAAGGAATTGATGTGTTTTTTTAAAGTTAGGTGTAGGATCAACCACCATATGTATATAAGACCGGGCATCCCATAGTTATTTAAGGGCTTCCGTTTGATACATAACCCAATCCATTACTACAATACCTTCCCCTTTGTCTGCTGGTGCAATAACTATATTACGATTGGAACTAAGTTCCCATAGCGCTTGTTGTTCCTCTGAAGTTAAATTATGTCTGATAGGCTGAAAGCCACTATTAAAATGTAAATCCTTCATCACACACTCCTTGAATATGGCTACGTGTTTATCCATGGGAGGTTGAAAATCTGATCTGCCAAACTGAAACTCAGTGGATCTTTGAGAGTTATCAGAATCTGCAAAAAATATCTTTAAATTAATCAGTCTGCAAAAGTCATTAAGTTCACTGACAAGTATGTGTTCAGATACAAAAGATGTCGGCACAAAATTTAAACCCTTATTCAAAAGTTTATTATGGACAGGTGACAATTCAAAAGAAGAAATGTTATGTACATTGTTTATTAACTCACAATCTTCTGTAACAGCTGTTGTAAACTTTGTGTACTTTCTCCTATGCTTTCTGCCCCCTCTGCGTGTCCTGGGCCTAAAGGGTTTATAAATTGTTTACGTTTTGCCACTGGGGACCCCTGGTTGGAAGGGCAGTCATAATCTGTGGCAGAAGATGTCTCATCTTCTGAGGCGCCACTAGTTAACTGGGTGTTTTTCCTCAAAATAGATCTAAGTCTTTTTCTCCTATTATTAGCTTTATTGCTAGAATCAAAGAATCGTACATTTTTTGTGGGATAAAGGGTTTGCCCTTGTAATAATCGGCAATATCTCGTTGGAATTTTTGTGTTTTCTTTTTGATTAATTGCTCTTCTAATATGGCTAGATCCTTGGCCAGACATGTTAAACGATTGTGATAAAAATCCTCAGCCTCAAAGGTTTGAGCCTCTATACAATTGGTATGAATTTCTATAACCTGTGAATCAATCATACGTTCATAATAAGAGATAAGGGTATCAACGAACAGCATTGCGGCTTGATGTTGCGTCTGTGCCCAATACTTAGACAACTGTTCATCAATCAGACCCACCAGGGGTTAAATGCAGATTCTTAGTCCACGGGGTGTTATATTTTTCAACTTATATGCCTTAAACAGTTTTAAGTGCCAAATATTGGCTCTTAAAGATCTCATGTTTCTGGTTATTTTTTGAAACAATATGCCACAAAGGTGTTAGGCATCCCCCTTATTTGTATTTAAATCATCACCCCCAGATAATTTCAAACCAAAAACGACCAAATTGTCCTTGTCCGCAGATAGTCCTTGTAAAATGCCTTTAAGATCCATTTTACCACTCATGCTTGCACTATACTAGAACAGAACTACAATATATAATGTGTGTATCAAAAGGCAGTAGCTCAGTATATACAAAGCGCAACAAAATATAACAAATCCAAAGCTTCAGTTTTTAGATATAAACACATCAATAGAGCTGAAATTGTTATGCATACAGACTCATGGTCTACAAATCAATGATAACATCACTATAAGGGTGTCACTAACCAACCTGTAGTTACATCAAAAGAATCTTATATTATGATCAATGTATTAGAATCGAATGTAACACATAGGGCCACAAAATTACCTTATATTTTCTAAAAAGGTTTATCAGATAAAAATTTTTGGTAATTGTAGTACAGATTGGGTGATTTATTTAGCAACTTGCACATGTCTGTCTTTTTATGTGAGCCAAACTTTCAGACCATTCAGACATCGGATCAGTGAACATCTTAGTGCTATTAGAACCCATAAAATCACAAATGCATTGTATAAACATACCACGATTCACAAAACTGCACAATTCAAATTTACCATCATTGACAAGATTGACATGCACAGAAATATAAAAGCAGGCTGGCATGACACACTAAATAATATGGAATCCTCATGGATTACCAGGTTAGGAGCTCTATTCAAACCTGGCTTAAATGAAATTTTCTAGTCATATGTAGCAAGCTCTTAAGTATGTTATATATGTAATTTCTTTGTCAATGAATTTACTTTGTGATGTTTTATATTTTATATTTTCCATTTATATTTTTCATTCTTACTTATAATTTTGTTTTGCATGTATCTCCAATCTTTTGGAGCATGCATATATATTTTGAACATGCATACACCTTTAAATGTTTGGATATATAAGAAGATACCAGGATGTGTAATCTAGACTTTTATTTTTGCACTGAGGAAGGCTGGATATATAGCCAAAACTGGTTTGCAGTAATATTGAGTATGATGTTTCTATAATTGCCACAAATAAATTGATTTAGGCACTTTTCTCCTTTGTGCTGGATCATTTTTGTTTTTTTTATATGTTTCTCGTGGATCTGTGCACTAGAGTCCGCCTTGTGTGACATTTGGTTTATTCCTTTCTGCTCTGTCACATGGTGGGGACGCCTCGGAGAAATGGCAGTGAATTTGTGGCTTGGTTTCCATCCTGGGTTACTAATTTTATAACATCTATAACATCCATTGAAACTGGATGATGTGGTATGTTGATATTGAAAATTTATTTGTGATATTACTTGGGACATTACTGACAACGCAACTTCTGAGTTTACCTTAACTTACTTTGGGTCTGGAAAGCATTGGGCCTTTCGTCAGCACACCATTTTTATTGCGGATGCGGGTAAACGGTAATACAAAAGTTTTCTTAAATCAAGTGCTTTGGATTATGAGGTGCTCGTGAGTGTCTCCAACTGGCATAGGTGGATTATACTCGGTGTTTGAAAAGTATTGGGCTTATTGACTGTATGCCATTTCATCGCGGAGTGGCAACACTGATTTTTCTCAAGCATAGCGGCTTCTATGGGCTTCAGAAGTTCTTACGAACGTTTATAACTGGTCAAGGTGGACTTTTGGACATTGGCTCTATTCCAGGGAAGATTGTTTGTACCAGTATATAATATTTAAATGGGCGCAATAACCGCGACATTCAGAACAACTTTCTTTTGACAAATTTCAATATATGGTGTGGTGTTATTTCAATGGGCTCACTAACCACTTACAAGTGCTTGTAATTATATAGATTTGGACATTGGTTTAATCTTAAAACCAAATTGTGAGTACTAAAATACAATACCGAATTGTGTGCATTAACGGCAAAATTGCAAACAACCTTTCTTTGCCTGTAATCCGCAGTATATAGCATGGTGTCAGGATTTAACTTTAAACATTTAGTTTTGCTTATAAATTAGTTGGTTATATATAACCAGTGTTTTATGTTTCAGGTTGGGGTTTTCGAATCATTAGTTGCTAACATCATAGTGGGTCTAATGTACTAGTAGTATGGATACATGGGCCTTTGTGTTATAACAACCTTTGATATATTCCTTTTATGGCTTGGTTTCAACTATAAGCATACATTGGGTTTGGTGTTTCTTCAAACTATTGTAGTATGTGGAAATTTAATTGGATGGTCATTCGTGTCAACAGGACGTAATATACATGTTCTCACTTAAAAATGTTTTTTTCTAACAGAGTGTAGGACTAGATCCTGCTTTTTGAAATTTATTTACATTTGTGGATATTAATTTTGCCAAACTGTTTTTTGATTGTGATTCAACTTTCACATTTATGGGTGAATTTAGGGGCACCAAGATTATTTAGTGTATTTCATATATTCCTGTTATATATGAACAGGCTTACTGTATAGTTTGCCTTTTGTTTCTGATTTCATTCTTTTACTGATATTTACATGTTGGTAATATTAGATATTGTTCATATTATTGACAATTTTGACCATCTCATGCTTATAACACATCCAAAGCATTTTAGGGAAGTAGTTTTATTGACTTGAGGGTTTATATCTAGATCTGCATATTTGTGTGCATATTGACTTTGGTTCAACTTGAGATTTCATATCGGGTGTCTTTCTCAACTTGTAGTTATACACAAATCTAGTTAACTATTACACAGATGTGTTTTATTGGTATAAAGTCTATTATTGGAATATATATATTTTTTTTTTTTTTTTTTTTTTTTTTACAAGACACTAAAATGACAGCCAGTCTTGAACATACCAACAATACTAGGCAAGTGATAGTGGGGATCACAAAATGATTAGCCATACACATCTTCAAGTAGCCACTCAGACAATTTTGGGGTGATAATAGTCAGCACCGACACTGTGACAGGCAAGCACAATAAAGTCCAAACTTACACAGCAATTTGTATTTTGTGTGGTCTATATTCCATAGTTGCAGGCAAACCAAGGTCTTCATTAGGAGAGTCCCCATGTCTCCAGTACAGCTCATGAATACACAAATAGACGCACAATGTAATCCAAGGGCACACTAGCTTGGCTAATAAATTAGCAATACTACATAGTTTTCAGCAGAGAATACAATGTGTGTATACACACACACACACACACTTTTTAATAGTTACTTCTTTTTTTTTTTTTCTTTTTTTTAAAACAGGTTTATTGTTTTAACATACAAGAGAAATATCATAACAATTTTATACAAGTAATTAAAAATAGATATGATTATAACATTCAACAAAACAACTAAAGTATTTACAAAGACATCCACTACAATCAGATCAATTAATTAAACTAAAATACCATGCTATTGAAATTAGGATTTTTTTAACAAATTTTGTAAATTATCCCATACAATATAATAAGATGTTTTTCTAGTTGTTCTTGACCTAATTGCGTTTATTTCCATATGGCACACTATATTCATAACATTTTTAAATTCAATGAATGAAGGAGGTGTATCTGAAATCCAATTTCTGGTTATTATTTTCCTAGCCACTGCTAGAATAGACCATAACAAGGGAAGCTTAACCTTTTTAACACTTTGAGGTACAGGTGTGTTGAATAATATAAGAGATTTAGAAATAATGAAATTATCTGTAAAAAGAGCCTGCAAAAATTCATTAACTGACTTCCAGTATTCTTTCAATTTTATACAGTCATAAAACATATGAGCCCAGTCAGCATTAATTTCTACATTACATCTCTTACATAGATTATCTTTATTATTTATTTTATTCATCATCAAAGGTGTATAAAAGATCTATGTAAAAATTTCCATGTATAAAGTCTCCAGACAATGGAAGACGTAGTTCTATAGGCAGATTCCAATATATATTGTTTATCTTGTTGATTTGGTGGGTCCCCATTAATAGAAGTGAAATAATTCCAGTATGTATCTACACTGTAAAAAGTTTCTTGTCTGATAATTTTATGTATGTATGAAAGTTTACCTTTATCAGAAACTTTATGTTGTAAATTTAATATCAAGTAATCAATCAGTGTTGGAA
Organism: Protopterus annectens; assembly: GCF_019279795.1. NCBI lineage: Eukaryota > Metazoa > Chordata > Ceratodontiformes > Protopteridae > Protopterus > Protopterus annectens. Next base: position 616,728,131 of record NC_056729.1, on the reverse strand, counting down.
TAGATTCTTTAACTGTTATAGACATTAGATCTAGTCTATCAATGAGATGTTGTCTAAAGGTCTGAACCTCTAACCAGCAAGTTTCTCTTAGATCAAATTCTTGTTTTAAGAAATCTAGATTTTTAACTTTATTATCAGATATCAACTGATACCAGTACTTTAGATCATTATCTATAGCTAAATGAGTTCCTTCAGAAGTAGATGACAAAAGCATACCCTGAGTATACGTTATAGGGAATATAATAAAATTCCATTCCCTATACTTAGGGTGCATGAATATAAAGTTACAATAGCTAATAATAATATTTAATGGGTAACAAACCATATGTTTAGGTGTAATAGGTGAAGTACAAAATTCCTTTAGTAACCATAACATGGAGTTATTTACAATCATATTTTTATGTGTTAAGGAGATTTTCATGAAGTGCATACTAATTAGCTCCCAATAATCTTTCCATTTTGCGACATATGACTGATCTATTAATAAAGTAATAACTTTTACAATAGAAGAGATAGTATATAAATTAAAGTCTAGAAAAGAAATACCCCCTTGAGACCAGCTATTAGTATGTTTCTTTAATGCAATCCTAGGTCTATTAGGTGCCCATAGGAAATTTAACATTAGTGTATTCAGTTTCTTGATAATTATTTTTGTAGGTGGAAGTATTATTGATTGTATTAAGTATAAAATCTTGGGGAATATTATCAATTTAATAATTGTAAGTCTCTCCTCCATAGTAAAAACATATTATTCCAGGTATTAAAAAGATTTTGTATATTAAGAAAACAGGTATTATAATTATTATATATAATAGATTTAATATCTTTAGATAGTATTATACCTAAATAAGTTATCTGACCTGAATTGGGTACATATTTAGTAAAATCACTAATGAGAATATTTTTTCGTGTATATATAGGTAGTATTTTAGTTTTTTCTTCATTGAATATTAAACCAGAAATACTTTTAAAATTCATCATTTTATCAAATAGAGACTACATAGAAGAATTAGATCCTGCTGATGTAATTAGAACATCATCTGCAAAAGTTGAATTTTGGATGTTGTATTTTCATCTATTTCAAAACCCTCTATGTCAGTACTGTTTCTGATCAAATTAGCCCAAGGCTCCATTACTAAAGTGAATAATAGTGGAGAAAGTGGACATCCTTGTTTTGTACCTTTAAGAATGGGTATTTTTGTGAAACATATGTTCCTACCTTAATATAAGCCAACGTTCCTTTGTATAAATGCTCAATTAGATTTACAAATGCATCTGAGAAGTTTGTGCACTTCAGTAAGGTAAACAGATAGTCCCAACTTACTGAATCAAATGCTGAACTTATATCAAGACTAATAAGTGTTAAATCTTTCTTTTCCTATTTGCAAAATCAATTAATGTTAAAGTTCTTCTTATATTATCAAAAGTATTTCTATTTACAATGAAGCCTGTCTGATCTATATCTATAATGCCAGGAATGATTGTCTTCAATCTATCAGCAAAAATACTCATAAACATTTTATAATCAACATTAAGTAATGAGATGGGCCGATATGAAGTACATCTAGCTGGATCTTTATTAGGTTTTAAAATTGGCGAAATAAATGTATATTGCCAAGATGGGGGGGGTTATTAACTCAGTTTGGGCCAAAATAAAAACCTTATGTATTAATGAATATGTACTTTTAGAAAGGATTTTATATATCTCTGGTATAATACCTTCATTACCCGGTGCTTTGTTTGATTTAAGCTTATTTATTTGTGTAATAACCTCTGTATATGAAATACTTTTGTCCAATAGTTTAATCTGTTGTTTATTAAGCTTTTTATTCATGTTTGTGGTTATAAACTCCTTTATTTTATCTTTAGGTTCCATGTTAATGTTATTATTGTTAATATTGTGAAAGTGATTTCTAAATTCATCTAGTATTTCTGGTAGACTAGAAACATTCCTCTTTTTCCTTAGAGAAAATATTTCTTTGATATGGTTTTGTTTATTCAACCTTTTTGTTTTATTTTTAAGGCTATGTAAGTATTTGGGGCTTATTGAGTAAGACAAAAACTTGTATTTCTCTAGAGTTATTTTAACTTTATGAGTTAAAATTTCTTTGTATTTCTCATTTAGTTTGTTTATTTCTTCAATGACTTTCTTATCCATATTTTCTTTATTATTATGTTTATAAGAGTCTAATTTACTTTGAATATCTAACAATTCCTTATCCCAAGATTGCCTTTTATTATTATACCATCTTATACTTTGTCCATATAGATATGATTTTAAGGCATCCCAAACATAGACAATGGAGACTTCAGGAGTATTATTTATGTCTAGAAAATGTTGTACTTCTGAAAGTATATATTCTTTATAGTCTTTTAGTTGAGTTAAGTATGCTGGTATCCTTTTGATCTGAACATTATGAGTATTTTTATCATGAATTCAAAAACAATTGAATTATGATCAGATATAGGACATGAAATGATTTTGGAATTAATTAAATCTGTTACCATCTGGTTAGAAATAAAGACCCTATCTATTTTTGAATAAGTTTTGTATCTGTTAGAAAAAAGGTGTATGGTAATGATTTTGAATCTATCTGATTATTAATATAATTCAAATGATAAGAATTAGCAAAATCATTTAAATGTTTTGCATTAGATGTAATTCTTCTTTTTCCTATAGTGGTAGTATCACTTTCATGTAGTATACAATTAAAGTCACCAGCTAAAATAATATCTCCTATAGAGAATGATATGATCTTATCAAGATGATGTTTCACTGTATTAATACCAATTCCGGTATCCAATATACATTAATTAAAGTGTAAGTCTTCCCATTAATTTGTATTGTAACCATACAAAACATTCCTTTGTCATCCTGATAAGACTTAATGGTTTTAGGAATGGGCATACTTTTATTCCATAAAATAGCCACTCCTCTTTTTTTCTGAGTGTGCTCTGAACTAACCAATACTGTATATTTGTTTGTGGCTAGTTTATCAATATCTTTTTTCAAGAGATGGGTTTCTTGCAGGAAGACTAAGTTGGCCTTATGTAAATTGATGTATCTTATTAGGCTTGCCCTTTTACACAGATTATTCAATCCATTAATGTTTAAAGAAATTCCTTTTAAAGATGTCATTTGGCATTTTTAAAACTTAAGAATCTTATGATCAAAATAACAAATAACAACATAAGTAATGTTACATCTCCTCCTTTAGGTGTACCTTTAAATATAGCTGTATTTATTGAATCTCTTATGGGATTTTGTATAGGATTCAATTTTGTTTGTAGTGAGAATGAGTGTACAAAATATATTGTGGATGTCAAAACTATATACATATAACAATGAACAAGTGAAAATAATGTAAGGATTAAACCTTGCATCCAGCCTGGAGTTAAAAACTCCAACTTAGAGTAGTATTTACCACTCAAGTTAACCCCCTACCCTAAGCAGCAGTACCTCAGCTACCACCTTATCAATTTAATACTGGTTATATTTAACTTAAATTAACAGCTTTCAATTCAATTATCTAGCAAGACAAGACTACACATTTGATAAAACAGCATCATATAAACTAAAATAAACTTTTTAAAAAAACTATTCATACTACTATATACATCTATGTAATATAATACACTTGTATTCAAATAGCATTCAAATAAACTTGATATTAGGAACCAAGAGGAGAGAGAGAAATAAAAGACGTGAAAGAGGGAGAGAGAGTGAAAGAAAGAGAGAGAAAAAAAAGGAAGGCATATTTACATATTAATTTATTCAAAGTATGTAAAAATAAGTTCTAACATTCATTTAAATCAAAAACTTTGGCTAATATGGTTCAGACATTACATATATCAAGATGCATCTATTTTCTGTCATGTAAATGCAGTCAACAGCTTCCAGAAAAAAACCTTGAATTGCTTGTATATGAGCATTTTACTCATACTCATTATTGTCAATAGAATAAAATATTATATTTATAGAAGTTGTTATAAATCATACTGCATAGTTATGCAAATTCTCAGAAACACTTGCATTATTGTAAAAAAAAAAATCTGTATTTTGTATGTCTATACTACTGCTTTAAAATATATCACAAGACAATTTCTTCCAGAATAGAGTTATAAAGTTATTTATGCTTGTCAATCAGATGAATTAAATAAGTTATAGTAATGTATATGTTTGGAACATAAGTTTTGAACACAGATTAGTATGCTGCAGTCAAGTAGATTTTCAAAAACACTTGAATAAATGTTTCATTTTCTATGCCTTCTAAAATAAGACATTTACTTACTGCAAGAAACTGCATCATTTAAAATCATTATAACTGACATATTTTATGAATTATAACATAGATATTTAAGTAATTATATAAAATAACTCACATTTAAATGTCAAAGAGTTCATTTTCCTTCACATAGTCGCATTTGCATCAGTTCTACTTCCTGGTAGAGTGTTCTTCCTGAATCTGTGATGTGTCAGTGTGATATCTGGGTCAAAGGTCAGATTGACTGCTTTCAGCTTCTCTGTGAGAATTCTGAGAGTTGAAGCTTTTGAAACAGCATGAGGACACTGTTCATGAAGTAGCCCACATCCCAGATTGTCTCCTTAACATTTTGGTGGGAAACTTGTTAAAAACTAGTGACAAACATTCATTTAGCAGTGTAAATGCATCTAAACATGACAAAACCTTCGTGATGTATTTTACAGGTTATTACAGCCTCTATGTAAGTGAAATTAAGCCCAAAGTTATTAATAGGTAATAAAACTCAATATTATTGTCCCAACTCAATTTTTATGCAAATCTTATTATTTACTGTGTCTATATGATCAAAAGCATTTCTATATATTAATATGAGAAAAAAAATAAAGAGAAAGAATAAAGAAAAGAAAAGAGAGTAGAAAATAAAAGAGTGTAAGGCAGAAATAAAAAAAATGTAAGAGAAAGCTATAAGAAGTATATACAATGGAATATTACTTACTGTTTATATTAATAGAGTTAAAAATAAAACATATTATTTACTATTATTTAGTTCTAATTATTATTAGTTAAAGCATGACATATTATTTACAAACAAGCATAAGCAGTATAATCAAGAAAGTATAATTAGGAATAGCATTTGAAGAACATATAAACTTTTACAAGGAATAAATATGTTATTATTCTATATATCATACTTTCATTACTCTTCTCTCCCTGCCCTCCCCCACCCTTTACCCACTGCATAATCTAAATAGAATGTCATTGTTTAAACAAAGAAAAGAAGAAAAGGAGAAAAAAAAAGAAAAAAATGTATCAAATTACTGACCTTACTTCTCTTTTTCAGAAAGAGAAACAAATTGAATAATAGCTTGTTATTAGTTCCTCAGATATTTTGACTGGTTATGAAACAAAACATTTCTTTGCACACAGAGAATAACTTTGATTAAATCTTTTTCAGAACATTTGTGGCTTTCTGGAAATGCAGGAACTATATTTAAAAAGATTAATAATGAAGTAAAATGATGAGAAAAAAAAAGAAAAAAACATAGAACAAATCATTTGTTCTTTAGTCTCTTCTTCTTCTCAGATGTCTTCCACGAAGTTTCAGTTGCCAGTCTCTTTAATGAAGGACTAGCCCATTCCATTTCCTGTATTTTATCCAAAATCTTATTTTTTTTGATAAACAGTAAAGCAGAGTTTAAGTCATCAAAAATTTTAGGACCATCAGGAAGGAAGATTTTTAGCTTGGCAGGAAACAGAAGGTATGTTTTAAACTGTGCTTTTTTAAGCTCCCTTATTAGTGGCAGAAAAACTTTTCTTTTAGCTATTACCAAGGGAGAATAGTCATTGTCAAAACGCACAGTTGTCTCATTAAACTTAACAGGAGCTTTAGCCCAAGCAGATTTAAGAACCATCTCTTTATCAAAAGATGATAGAAATCTAACTATAACTGATCTAGGATAGTTTTTGTTAAAGTTAGTATTAGCTATAGATCTATGTGCTCTTTCGATATCAAAAGAGAATGCTTCTGGTAAGTCTAAAGTTTTAGGGAGCCATGTTGTTAAAAAAGAAGTAATATTGTTACCTTCAATATTTTCTGGCAGTCCAAAAATCCTAATGTTATTGCGCCTAGATCTATTTTCCAAGTCATACAGCTTTGTTTGTAAATGTGTATTTTGTTTCAGCAGAAACTCAATGTTGATTTCCTCTTCTTGGATTCTATTTTCCATGTCATTCACAGCTTCTTCTATGCCTGTCATCTGGATCTTCTGTTGTTGCAGGTCTATATGTAACAAGTCTATTTGTTTTGTAGTTTTTCTATGAAGGTATCAATTTTAGTATCCATTTTATCCATCTTAGCAGTAAGTTGCTGGATTATAGTTATCAGAGACTGAAGTTCTTTCTTGATGCTGGAGTCTTGAGAATTTGTCTTACTGGAACTCATTTCAGACTGATAAACTGACAGGAAAATTTCCAATGTGATTTCTGACAGGAATATTGTTAAAATTTCCTTTCTTGTTTAGATATAGTTCAAGAACTATATAAAACAAATATATTTAGAAAGAAAATTACTTCAAAAATTAATTTTTTAAGTAATTAATTCCTGTCAGTGTAATGAAATTGGTGGAGCTGAAGAAATCTGCTGCTATCCTGTGTTCATCCTTGGCCACGCCCCTATTATTGGAATATATTGAGTGTAACAAGGCCCAATATTATTGTCCTGCGGCTTCATATAGTGTGGTTTTCTGTATGACCATTTCCAACATTTGATATAGTCGGTGTATAAGTGAGATATATATTGGCTTACTTGCTTTTGACCAAATCATCTGGTAAACTTAAATCAGTTTGGAATATACTGGCAGAGACGTAGGTTGGCCATATCCTTTTTTCTTCCTTTAATTTTTTGCCCACATATTGGCATTGTCTGACAGTTTGGAGTGGACTGCATTATTTTCATGTGATAGCAGTTGAGACGAAGGTCGGCTGCAATATCAGTTATTGTGAAACTTCACCACACAAAGATATTTTTTAGAAAATATAAGGTGATTTTGTGGCCCTATGTGTTACACTCGATTCTAATAAATTGATCATAATATAAGATTCTTTTGATGTAACTACAGGTTGGTTAGTGACACCCTTATAGTGATGTTATCATTGATTTGTAGACCATGAGTCTGTATACATAACAATTTCAGCTCTATTGATGTGTTTATATCTAAAAACTGAAGCTTTGGATTTGTTATATTTTTGTTGCGCTTTGTATATACTGAGCTACTGCCTTTTGATACACACATTATATATTGTAGTTCTGTTCTAGTATAGTGCAAGCATGAGTGGTAAAATGGATCTTAAAGGCATTTTACAAGGACTATCAGTGGACAAGGACAATTTGGATGTTTTTGGTTTGAAATTATCTGGGGGTGATGATTTAAATACAAATAAGGGGGATGCCATACACCTTTGTGGCATATTGTTTCAAAAAATAACCAGAAACATGAGATCTTTAAGAGCCGATATTTGGCACTTAAAACTGTTTAAGGCATATAAGTTGAAAAATATAACACCCCGTGGACTAAGAATCCGCATTCAACCCCTGGTGGGTCTGATTGATGAACAGTTGTCTAAGGATTGGCCACAGACACAACATCAAGCCTCAATGCTGTTCGTTGATACCCTTATCTCTTATTATGAATGTATGATTGATTCACAGGTTATAGAAATTCATACCAATTGTATAGAGGCTCAAACCTTTGAGGCTGAGGATTTTTATCACAATCATTTAACATGTTTGGCCAAGGACCTAGCCATATTAGAAGAGCAATTAATCAAAAAGAAAACACAAAAATTCCAACGAGATATGGCCGATTATGACAAGGGCAAACCCTTTGTCCCACAAAAAAATGTACGATTCTTTGATTCTAGCAATAAAGTTAATAATAGGAGAAAAAGACCTAGATCTATTTTGAGGAAAAACACCCAGTTAACTAGTGGCACCTCAGAAGATAAGACATCTTCTGCCACAGATTATGACTGCCCTTCCAACCAGGGGTCCCCAGTGGCCAAATGTAAACAATTTATAAACCCTTTAGGCCCAGGACACGCAGAGGGGGCAGAAAGCATAGAAGAAAGTACACAAAGTTTACAACAGCTGTTACAGAAGATTGTGAGTTAATAAACAATGTACATAACATTTCTTCTTTTGAATTGTCACCTGTCTATAATAAACTTTTGAATAAGGGTTTAAATTTTGTGCCGACATCTTTTGTATCTGAACACATACTTGCCAGTGAACTTAATGACTTTTGCAGACTGATTAATTTAAAGATATTTTTGCAGATTCTCTCAAAGATCCACTAGGTTTCAGTTTGGCAGATCAGATTTTCAACCTCCCATGGACAAACACATAGCCATATTTAAGGAGTGTGTGATGAAGGATTTACATTTTAATAGTTGCTTTCAGCCTATCAGACATAATTTAACTTCACAAGAACAACAAGCACTACGGGAACTTAGTTCCAATCGTAATATAGTCATTGCACCAGCAGACAAAGGGGGAGGTATTGTAGTAATGGATTGGGTTATGTATCAAACGGAAGCCCTTTAACAACTATCGGATGCCCGGTCTTATATACAGATGGTGGTTGATCCTACACCTAACTTTAAAAAACACATTGATTCCTTTTTGGATCTGGCCACTGAACAAGGTATCATAGAGAAACATACTTGTAAACAGCTCAAAGTTTCCGATCCCATTCCACAGTATCTATATTTACTTCCAAAGATCCATAAACATCCGACCTGTCCACCTGGTAGACCTATTGTTTCTGGGAGGGGTTCCCTCATGGAACCATTATCAGCATTTCTCATGTACTACTTAAAGCCATTACTACCTTTGGTCAGATCCAGGTCATTCCACATGATGCTGGTTTATCTGCTATAGCATACTGGCTAGACCGTTCACAACTATACACTAGGGGATTTAACAATTTTCTGATCAAACTGACTCAATACGTGTTGACCAAAAATATTTTTTATTTTGAAGGTCAAGCATACTGGCAAGTAAGAGGCACAGCTATGGTAGCATCCTTTGCTCCCATATATGCTGATTTTTTATGGGATTTTTTGAAGAACAATTTATATATGATTCTTATAAAAACATCTTTTTGGCAGATTTGGATATATGGAGACGATACTTAGATGATTGTTGGATGGTGTGGCGGGGGGATCCAATCTCTGTACAAGAGTTTGTTAAATTCTTGAACAATAATACATGGGATATTAAAGTTGACCTTGAATATGCAACATCAGGAAATTGTTTTTTTAGATGTAATTGTATCTAGACAAAATGACCATACCTTGGCCACTCGGGTACACAGGAAGTTTCCACAATACAACACACTCTTGCATGCATCCAGTAATCACCCCCGCCACATCATCAACAATATTCCCAAATCTCAATTTTTACATGTGAAACGTATCTGTTCTTCTCAGAAATCCCATTTAGAATGTGAACATGATTTGAGCGACAGACTCATTAGTAGAGGATGCAACAGATGTCGAATCACCCAAACCATCAACCAGGTTCAAAATATGCCCAGATCACAACTTTTACAATACAAACACACCCAAGTTGGATCAAATACATCAACACCTCAACCCATTAGATTTGTCACTATCTATGGCAGCAACACATCCTCATTTAGAGACATAATTAATAATCATTGGGACATTTTGCGTGCCCATGAACATTTAAACGATATATTGCCAAATAGGTGTTCTTTTTCCTATTGGAGGGGTAGGTCGAACTATCAATTCTTTTTTGACACACTACAAAAGATATAGTCCTCCTACACCCATCCAGACCACCTTATTTGGTGATACTTTGATAGGTTGTGTTCCATGTGGCCATTGTAGTGCATGTAGACACATCTTTAAGACTAAAGAATTCACTAGTAGTAATACTCCCAAGGTTTATCAGATAAAAGTTTTTGGTAATTGTAGTACAGATTGGGTGATTTATTTAGCAACTTGCACATGTCTGTCTTTTTATGTGGGCCAAACTTCCAGACCGTTCAGACATCGGATCAGTGAACATTTTAGTGCTATTAGAACCCATAAAATCACAAATGCATTGTATAAACATACCACGATTCACAAAACTGCACAATTCAAATTTACCATCATTGACAAGATTGACATGCACAGAAATATAAAAGCAGGCTGGAATGACAGACTAAATAATATGGAATCCTCATGGATTACCAGGTTAGGAGCTCTATTCAAACCTGGCTTAAATGAAATTTTCTAGTCATATGTAGCCAGCTCTTAAGTATGTTATATATGTAATTTCTTTGTCAGTGAATTTCTTTGTGATGTTTTATATTTTATATTTTCCATTTATATTTTTCATCCTTACTTATAATTTTGTTTTGCATGTATCTCCAATCTTTTGGAACATGCATATATATATATATTTGTTGAACATGCATACACCTTTAAATGTTTGGATATATAAGAAGATACCAGGATGTGTAATCTAGACTTTTATTTTTGCACTGAGGAAGGCTGGATATATAACCGAAACCGGTTTGCAGTAATATTGAGTATGATGTTTCTATAATTGCCACAAATAAATTGATTTAGGCACATTTCTCCTTTGTGCTGGATCGTTTTTGGTTTTTTATATGTTTCTCGTGGATCCGTGCACTAGAGTCCACCTTGCGTGACATTTGGTTTATTCAGGTCCAATATGTTGTCACCTCTGGTGGGAGTGCTGACCAGTTGTTTCAGGGCGTTTGAGTTTATAAATTCTAGGAAATGTTGGGCAAGGGAGTTAGTACTTGAGTAGTTCTCCCAGTTAATGTTTGGGTAGTTGAAATCACCCAATATTAGGGTATTTGGTAGGACCTTTATGTTACCCAGTGTTTCCAGAAATGCAGAATGGGGGTCCTGGGACTTGGTGGGTGATCTATAGCAAGCTACAATTTGAATTGCAGTTTTGCCCATTGCTAGTTGCACGTGGATAATCTCTGAAGCACCGTGCTGTGCCACTAACTTGGAGGTGTGGGTATCCTTGATGAATATGGATACTCCCCCACCTTTTGTATTTCGGTCCGGGTTCTGTGGCCGAAATGTATGGTATGAGTTCTAGCCTGGTAGTGCTGGGGTGCTCTTTGGAGCCTTAAACCAGGTTTCTGTTACTGCACATATATCGATTTTCTCCATGCTGAGGAGTGCGTGCATTTTGAGGTTTAGACCTCTGGCATTGAGTACTATTACCCTCAGATATTTGTTACTTGTGCTATTTACAGCCAATTGTTGAAATTAATCATTTTTTCTTTATACTATGGTATCATTCTTGGTGTGGGCAGGATGCTACTCAGGGTCAGGGTCATACCGGCCTGGGCTACGTGATCAGAGAGCTCTTCCATGTCTCTTTTCATGTAGTCCAGGGAGGTACGGCTCAGGTCATTCACACCAACATGGACAATGACAGAGCCGCATTTGTACTTGTTCTGGAGTGACCTAAGTGCTTGTGTTACGTGGCAGATCCTGGCACCCGACAGGCAGCTAACAGTAACCTTCCTCTTATTCAGCCTAGTGTGTGGGATGTCAGTGTCCCTGACTATAGAGTTACCTATTACTAGTATGTTGGGTATGTTATTTTGCCTTGAGGGCTGTGATTGCATGGCACACTGGTGTTGTGAAGTATGTGTTTCATGGTTTGTGTTGGGGGGGGGGTGGAGGTTGCTTGGATGTCTGCTCTGGAGGGCTGTGTTGCTTTTGCAGATTTTTATTTAGAGCCTCCGAGTATGTTTTCGTGTATTTACATGTGTTTTTTGCCAGTGCTGGTTTAATGGGTCTGTGTGAGACTGGTGTGATGCCAGTACTTCCCTTCTCCTCTTGACTGTCTGATCCAGTCTTGAGTTGAGAGAGCTTAGCCTCCAATTTGGCTGTATAATTACATCTCTCGCATGTATTAGTGTTTGGTGGTAGGAGGAGAGGGTTGTCTGTGTACATGAGGCAGGGTTAACATTACCTCAAAATGCCCAGATTCACAAGTTGGACTGAGGAGTACACCTGAAACTGCCCTTTGGACATGCCTGGATAGGTACAGTAAACTGTTTTACTGAATGGCTCATAAGGTCGAATAGAGAGCCTTGCCCTTCTGTAGTGCTAGGGTTTATAAGTGCTTCCTGTGAGTTTTGAGCAAGTGCCGGGATGCAAAATGAATGGCTTGAGTGCTTAAGTTGAAAGTTTGTCTAGTTCCAAGGGAAAAATTGAAGAGGAGACTTTGTGGAGACGGGAATAGTTATACCCTAGCTAACTGGCGCTGCCCGGTGCACACAACCGGGCAAATGCGTTTTTTTCTAGCAGGGAAGTGAAAGAGAGAAATTAGCCCAAAATGGCCAATAAACTACTACTTTCTGGGCTAAAACCACTCCTCCAGGGACAGATAGGCTGCTCACAGCTCCCCTCTCTCACAGGTGAGCAGAGAAACTTCCTTCTATCCAAGTAAGGTATGGGCAAACTCAGAGATTTGTAACACAGCCCTGAATTCAGCACTAACCTGAAAACTGGGCTATAATACCTTAGAAAGGTGGGAAACAAGTATATATTTTTTTTCAGAAAATAAATCAGATACAATCAAAAAAAACACTTTAAATGTGCATATAAGAGATGCTTATTGTTATATATCTCAGTTCAGAGTTGTAGTCAATGCCCCTAGTAATAAAGTAGGAAGAAACACAAATACAGTAAAAGCAGATGAATAAAGTGCAATTTTTTTTAATATATATAAAACAATAAAAAATGAACAATCTGATTTAAACAAGTTACCCAATAAACCAGAAAAAAACTCAAAACTGAGCCCTGTTCCAGCAGTCTTCAATCAGACAAGTTCTAACTGCACACTCCCGCTACTAGGGTGCAAGGGAACCGTCTCCAAAAAAGATGGCCTGGATCAGTGCTCAAGTTATACAAACAAAGCTAGATTCAGCAGGCCTGAATCTGGTCCTATGCTACAGCAACAAGGCACACCAATTTCAGAAAGAAACCATTCGAATTAGCAGGCACAATAAGCCTGTGACCAGAAATTCCCAGCTCAGAAAGGCAGAATCCAGCCTCTCCTCCCACAAGAGTGCAGACTACAAACCTTCTTAATGTAGAATAACTGGCCTGAAGCCCAAGTTCTTAAACCAGAGCTAATACACTTTTAGAATAGCAGACACTGAGCTTTCAATCAGCAATTCCCAGCTTAGAAGGATGTAAGTTACCTGTCCTGCCACAACAGTGCTGACCACAAACCTTCTTAATGTAAAACAACCGGAATGAAGCCCAAGTGCTTAAACCAAAAGACTTAGAATAACAGTTACAATTTAATCAGGCTACTATCAAGCAGCAATAAGTGCAGCAGAATAAATAAAATTGAGTACTTTTAAGAGGAGGCAAAAGCAAAATAAAGTAGGAGGAAACACAACTACAGTAAAAGCAGATGATTTTTTTTTTTTTTTTAGTAAAGTGCAAGGAGAGAGGAAGGAAGAACCTAAGTGGGTTGGCCTTCTCAAATATTCTCTCTGTATTATGTTGAGTGAACACTAGACTCAGAATATGATCTCACTGTATTCGGTTAAGTGAGCAAATGAGATGGATTCAGGATGAGTGTTCAAATACAGACTTACAGGAGGGGTGGGCAATTCCAGAGCCACCAACACTAACACCAAAACAAGAACAGGGAGGATGGGTGGAGACAAACAAGAAGAAGAATAAGTGCAGTTGTACAGATTACAGAGATATTAAATCAAAATGCAGACAAAAATGAGAATAAACACTTATCTTTTCTCAATATCACAGCTGGCAGTAGGTCAATCTCTTTGCAGCAGCCTGAGCAACAGGTATATCTGATTTAAAACACAGGACAGAAACTAAACAATACAGATGCAGGAATACTTTGGCCGGATGAAACTAGTTCTGAAAACTTACTGCCACTAAGAAAACAGACAAGGCCTCTGTAATAAAATTCTGTTCTAGTCAACTATTTTGTATCATGCCATGAAAAGGTTAAATCTGCTTGCGTGCAAAGAAAAGCACTCACAAACTAGTCTAGACCAGTTTTCTGTTAAGAAATGTACAGATGTTATCTTGAAATGCTGAGCCAGTCGTTAACTTGTGACAGTTTGTGGTTACACCCTGCATTTTTCTGATTTCAGCTGAAACTCTTGTCTGGTAAACATCCTGTTGAGTACGTATGTGTACGTGTACAAGGGGCTATAAAAACCCCTGCAGTTTGTAAGGAAGTTAGACTACTGCTGACATATTTGATGTAGCATGTCTCCATGCATGTAAAATAAAGCTTTATGTGCTTACCGAAAACCGTTGTGTGGTTCTTCTGACAAATGTAAAAGAATAAAAACAATTTTCTTTTAACATTTCTGGCGCCCAATGTGGGGCACCTCTTCACGGTGCGAATCGACACAAGAGAGGCTGAAAGCCCGTTCGGGAGGGGAGAACGAATCATGGACTCCCTTGTAAGTTGAAAGACCTCTGACAGTATTGTCATAAGGAGAGGCCAGCCACTCTTGATTCAATCCGTGAGACAGTGTTGGACCAACGGGCAGAGAACTCACACACGGCAGAAGGTAAGCTTTTCCTATTTTTACAACTGATAGGAAAGGATAGGGACTAGTCATTTGGGGCAATTGCGTCAAGACTATCTTAAACTAATACTAAGATAGAAATAGAGATCTCTGGGAAAAAGGAATAATCTCTTTTAAGGAATGGGTACTGGAAGTAGTTGTTGTAAAGCAACCAAACCGAAGTAAATGAGGACGAACAGCATATGTTGAATTACACCCAAAAAATTTAAAATACCTCAATAAATGAAAAATGAATATCAATTTTCAGGAAAGTTGGATAAGTATCAGTGCCAAAAGTTAGTCAGGGACCTGTGAGACGCAGGAAACAAAACAAAGAAACAAAGAAAATTAGGCTTTCCTCAAGCACAGAAGTGGCTCGATGAAGCAAACAAGCTCCATGCAATTAAAGACCAGGGTAAGAAGGATGGTTCAAGTGCAAAGAACACATTTTTTATTAATAAAGAGCACAATGAAACAACTGCGTGTACTCGTCCCGCCCCTACGGCTCCACCTCAAAATATAAAAGAGGCGGCAGAGAGTGGGGCGGGTGCTCCACCACCACAGTACGAAGAGCGTGAGAAGGGCGAGATTCCATCCGCTGGTTATCCTCCAATACAAACGGTAACCTTAAAGAAAACCCCTGGCCCCACTAGGGAGTTACGGAATCGTGTGATAGAGGGAGGTAAATGGGAAGTAAAAGAAAAATCAACAAATAACGCCGATGGCACATACCCCTTAATACAGGTAGCAAATCCTCAGGCAGGCACTCCAGGGCAGGGACCCACAATACTAGTATACCGTCCTTGGACTAAGAAAGACATCAAAAAAGCGGTAAAAGAGATACCGCACCCAAAAGATAATCTTAAGAAATTTGGGGATGACTTACAAGGTATGCAAATTAGCTATAAGCTAAATGCAGTTGAGTTTGAGCAAGTTCTCTGTCAGATTTTAGGTCCGGACTGGCACCTAATTTGTGGAGAATGGAACCCATTTTCAGACAATGGGGAGCCTTGCGAGTATAACTCGGCAGAATATGAGGCTCGTATTAAAAAGATTGTTGAAAATATCGCCAAACAGTGAAAAACCAGGGCGGACTGGACACTCATAAATCAGTGCGTGCAACCAGATGACAAAAAACTAGACCACTATATACAGTGACTGACTACTATTTTCAATTATCATAGTGGTCTGGAAATTCCTACAAACCAGGAAACGGATTCAGCTTATAAACAGCAACTAAAGAATGCTTTTTTAAAGGGATGTAAGACCCCCATTAGCAATTTTGTCACTAAGCATATGATAGACCACAGGACGGCTAGATTACAGCCTCTTTTAGAGTACGCCCGGCACGCAGAGAAATATCTGGAAGAAAAAAAAAACATGCACAGACTCTTACGGTCGGTTCAGATGGGACTGTTATGCTCTTACAAGGACAACGTGGTAGAGGTAGGGGGAGAGGCAGAGGTAGAGGACGGGACGGAGTAGGACACTCAAAAGATTACAGGGGAAGAGCCAAAAGAGGAGAGTGTTTTAAATGTGGTAAAAGGGGGCATTTTGCTAGAGATTGCCATAATTCGGGGCAGTCGGGAGCAACTTCAGCTCCTGCACCACCCACAGCATGACTATATGAAGCAGAGAAAGAGTGGCCAGAGCCACCGGATGAGATTATAGATGAAGATAAAAATGAGAAAGTGCAGGGGGAGTGCGCAGGTTGGGAACATGAACTAGGAGATTTTGACAGTGAAAAAAGATACCAGGTTGTTAATTTAACAGTACTGGCATCTACCATGCAGCTGGAAGTTCAGCCTGTAATTACCTTACAGGTTGAGGAAAAAGAGATAAAATTCTTGTGTGATTCAGGGGCAACTAGGACCTTGCTGAGGCATACTGCAGTCCCACCTGACGTGACTACGACTAATTTTGTGTTAGTAAAAGCAGCAAATGGGCGCATTTACAAAGAGCCATTGTCTCGACCCTTATGGTTCACGGACCCGGATACAAACCAAACCATTAGGGCTCGAGTGATTATTTCCCGAATCTGTCCAGTAAACCTTTTGGGAAGGGATTTAATGCATGTTTTCGCCATAGGTACGGTCCCGACGGCACAAGGTATACAAGCCAGGCAAATGCAAATATCTGCAGAGCTTGTTCAGAAAGAACAAGGGGACTTACATTTTTGGTACGGCAATGATTTAGTGACTACAGGTCCAAAAAGCATAACGACTGACTTGTTCAACCTTGCCTTAAGCAAATATGGGCAACAACCTCCAGTCAAAGCGGGACAACTCCATTGCACAATGTATTACAGAAAACAGGCGGGGCCTGATGTAGAGTATGAAAAATTGCTCTTTCGCCACAAAGTCACAAAGATAGTTTTAAATCAGCTATACTGGGATAGGTCTGGCAACGCTGCGGCTACTTGTACCTTAACAAAAAATATGACAGCACTTTTTAAAAATCAATACACACCACATGTGTCTATAACTAAGGAGGAGGGACAAACATGGGTCTCAACTGGCAAAAGGTTACTGAGTGGATTACACTCACAAATAGTCAGTTACAAAATAAAGGTGTCCAGACCCAATGATTAAATTAGATCACTCAGGCCAGACCTACAGTACATCTCAGGGCAGACAGGGCAATACCCAGCTGACTCTTGTTGCTAGACCCACAGGCAGAGAATGATTTGCAAAATGTGCCACACCACCTGTGGGCGACTGGTCAACATGACATAGGCTTAATGAGGACAGCAGGTAAGGTTGTAATCACACCTAAGAGTGATTTCAGACCAAGTAAACGGCAATATCCTTTAAGCAAAATGGCGGAGAATGGTATAGCCCCAGTAATAGAGAGATTGCTAAAGCGCGTTTGGTACCTTGCCCGGATTCACCGTGCAATACACCTCTGTTTCCGGTCAAGAAGCCGGACGGGACCTGGAGGATGGTACAAGACTTGCAGGCTGTGAATGCAGCAGTAGTACCACGGGCTCCGGTCGTTCCGGATCCCTCCACCTTGCTTAATGATATTCGTCCATCACATCAGTATTTCTCCATCATTGATGTCAGTAATGCTTTCTTTTCTATACCCTTACATAAAGACTGCAGATTTTGGTTTGCGTTTACATACAGAGGTAAGCGGTATACCTACACCAGGTTACCACAGGGGTTTTGTGAAAGTCCTACCATCTTCTCTCAAGAAATGTTTGCAAACAATGATGTCCAAAGTAATAAATACTAGAGTAACTAAAGCTTATTATTATGGTGCAAAAGGAGACGGACTAACAAAAAAACTATATAAACTAGGATTTAAATAAAGGATTTGCATGATAAAAATGTTGTTAGGGGGGAAATGTAATAAAATTCTGTTCTAGTCAACTATTTTGTATCATGCCATGAAAAGGTTAAATCTGCTTGCGTGCAAAGACGAGCACTCACAAACCAGTCTAGACCAGTTTTCTGTTAAGAAATGTACAGATGTTATCTTGAAATGCTGAGCCAGTCGTTAACTTGTGACAGTTTGTGGTTACACCCTGCATTTTTCTGATTTCAGCTGAAACTCTTGTCTGGTAAACATCCTGTTGAGTACGTGTGTGTACATGTACAAGGGGCTATAAAAACCCCTGCAGTTTGTAAGGAAGTTAGACTACTGCTGACATATTTGATGTAGCATGTCTCCATGCATGTAAAATAAAGCTTTATGTGCTTACCAAAAACCGTTGTGTGGTTCTTCTGACAAATGTAAAAGAATAAAAACAATTTTCTTTTAACAGCCTCCATACAAAGGATTTCACTACAGCTGAGGTCAACACTAAGAGATATACAGCTATAAGACACAAGAAAAAGAATAAGTACAGTTGTACAGATTACAGAGATATTAAATCAAAATGCAGACAAAAAATGTGAATAAACACTTATCTTTTCTCAATATCACAGCTGGCAGTAGGTCAATCTCTCTGCAGCAGCCTGAGCAACAGGTATATCTGATTTAAACCACAGGACAGAAACCAAACAATACAGATGCAGGAATACTTTGGCCGGATGAAACTAGTTCTGAAAACATACTGCCACTAAGAAAACAGACAAGGCCTCCATACAAAGGATTTCACTACAGCTGAGGTCAACACTAAGCGATATACAGCTATAAGACACAAGAAGAAGAATAAGTACAGTTGTACAGATTACAGAGATATTAAATCAAAATGCAGACAAAAAATGTGAATAAACACTTATCTTTTCTGAATATCACAGCAGGCAGTAGGTCAATCTCTCTGCAGCAGCCTGAGCAACAGGTATATATGATTTAAAACACAGGACAGAAACCAAACAATACAGATGCAGGAATATTTTGGTCGGATGAAACTAGTTCTGAAAACTTACTGCCACTAAGAAAACAGACAAGGCCTCCAGACAAAGGATTTCACTACAGCTGAGGTCAACACTAAGAGATATACAGCTATAACACACAAGAAGAAGAATAAGTACAGTTGTACAGACTACAGAAATATTAAATCAAAATGCCGACAAAAAAATGACAATAAACATCTTTTCTCAATATCACAGCTGGCAGTAGGTCAATCTCTCTGTAGCAGCCTGAGCAACAGGTATATCTGACATGACAGAAGATATTTCTGACAAAAGTCCATTTGCAATTTTCTGACTGCAATTATGTGAATGTGAAGCAGAATGCATGACATGTTTTGAGATCTCGCTGTATCTGTCCTTTCACACTACATAAAAGAGTAAGATAAAGGAAATAAGTACAACCCCTTGAAATAAAAAGCAATGTCTTTCGGCTTTTCCCGGTAAGGGGTTGCCACAGTGGATCACCGGTCTGCAGATTGATTAGCAGTAGTGGTTTTACGGTGTTGAGTTCCTAAACTGGCACACAAACCTACTTGCTTGTTTTTTCAAAAATTTCTGTATTGCATTTTTCAATAATAAACACACACAAGAACACCATAAGACACAGATATGTTATATCTATGTAGTAAAAAACATAAAACACAAAGAAAAGGAAAAACATAACTACCACGAGCCAACTAACTATATACAAATGATACATACAATTTACACTAGAAGTCATGTTTTTAGCCAACTACTACAACAGATATATAAAGGCAGGTAAAAATCAGATATCACTTAGAAATGAGGAAGACAGGTTAGGAATTGGTCAATAGATTGGGGTGATACTAGTGAAGAGCCATTACCACATAAGCACTATAGTTCATATAATGGGTTAACTTGAGAGATATAATGCAATTAGGGATAAGACAAAATACTAATCTAAAGACAGTAGGTGTTTTTATCACTTAAGAATGACATCAAGCAGGCATTGTCAGTAATTGTGATAGTATTCTTTTTTAGTGGTTGAGTATATTAATTTGTGAGAACGAATATACTTAATTGCTAAGTTGCTTGACCGCAGTGAAAATATGCAGCCGCTGTAAAGATAGCGATCTATCCGAAAACTGAACCAGAGAACCTCCTGCTATGCAGTAACAAGACTAACCACGCCACCACCGCGAACGTAGTATCATCGCGTCTCTAAAAACAATGAAATTATAGACTAGGGTTGCCACCTTTCCAAATGCCCAAAGTGGGACATTTGTGCTACAAACATCAGAATTTGCAGGGCAAAACATACCCACAGCCAGTACAAAGGACAGAACTTCAGTTTTTTGCCTGAATAAAAGTTTATTCTTATAGGTTCATAGGTTCATACTAGGCTATCTGCCTAGGGCATTTATAAGCCTAGCCAGAGTGTGTGTGGCTTTCACCACCCCTTAGGATGAGAATACTATACCCATTAGTTTGCTGTGCCTCTGTCCAGCAGTGATACAGAGATGATTCCCGGGGTAAACCTACAATCTCCCATCCACTCGTCAAGATTTCTCTTGAACAGAGTCAGTGAGGGGCTCTGCCTCACATGGACTGGGATTCTGTTCCATAGTGTAGGGAGTCTCTGGGTGATGAATCTGTCCCTCCAGCACGTCCTATTTATATCCGTGTTGAGGTTTAAGTCTCTTGCTCTCGTGGCTCTGGTGGATTTGGATTTTCTGAGGTGGAGCATGTCCATTAATTCCGGGTTGGACATGGCCTTGTATGTCAGGCACAGATCACCTCTGAGCAGACGGTATGCGACTGAATAGAGCTGGAGTTTCTTCAGTCGGGCATCGTATGACATATGTTTGAGCCCCTTTATCCTTTTGGTGAGGAACTTTTGGGGTCTTTCCAACTGCTGCAGGTGTCAGGTAAGGTATATTCCGAATGGGGCGTTGTACTCAATCATTGGTCTGATAAGTGAAGAGTACAGGGGTACAATGACCTCTCCTGATCTGGATGTGAATCCCTTCATGATCAGGTGGGCAATGTAGAAGGTCTTCCTAACCACTTTGGCAATGTGAGTGTCAAAAGAGAGGTTACTGTCAACTTGGGTCCCCAGGTCCCTGATAACTTCTTCCGTGTTTAATGGATTACCACCTATGTGGTAAATAGGGGTTACCTTGTTTTTCCCAAAGGGTATGACTATACATTTTTTGGCATTTCGCTTAAGGCCATGGCTATGGCACCAGTTATCCATTTCTATGAGACCTCTCTGGAGGATATCTGTGTCTGATGGAGTGTCAATTATGGTGCCCAGTTTGCAGTCATCTGCAAATTTTGTCAGCCACAATCCCCTATGTTTGCCTGCACTTCAGAAAAATAAATGCCGAACAAGAGGGGGCCCAGGACTGAGCCCTGTGGGACACCGCTCATGACCGGCTTAGAGTCTGACATGGCACCAGCAACTCTAACCCTGTGTGTTCTGTCCTTGAGCCAGTTTGCAACCCATCTTGTGACATATGGGTTTACATCTAAGCTGGTGAGCTTTTCTATGATGCCCGAGTGGGGTATTGTGTCGAATGCTTTTGCTAGGTCAAGGTAGGCTGTGTGAACTGCCTTACCCTCATCAATGGCCTTAGTGACTGTTTGAAAAAGTCGACCAAGTTCAAGAGGCAGGATCTGCCCTTGACAAAGCCAAATTGGGTAGGTTCCAGTGTCTGTAGGTCCCCAATGTCTTTATTTATGAGTTCCATTATGATCCTCTCCATAGCTTTGCAGACAAGGCTCGTCAAGCTTATGGGGGTAATTTCCAGGGTCCGTAGAAGCACCGCCTTTGTGGAGTGGGACCACAGTTGCCATACGCCATTCTTTGGAGTGCGTATCCTGTAGTAAGGCTAAGATTAAACAGCAGCCTTATGTGTGGGTTTAGTTCCTCATTGAGTTCATGTAGCACACAGCCGGGGACACCGTCCGGTCCCATTGATGCTGTGTTTTTTGGCTTTAGAGAGAGCAGCTCTCACCTGGGCATCTGACATGTTTGGGAGGCTAGACTCTGCTGGGATAGAAATTGCTCCTTTTGGGAAATTTGCACTGAACCTGTCTGCCAGTATGTTGGCAATGTCTGTGGGTTCAGTGATTTTTTTATCATTTTGGACTAATTCTGAGCATATCTGGGAGTTTCCACCCAGGTTTCTAACATAGCTAAAGAAGGCCTTATGATTGTCTTTTGTGTCATTAGCGATTTTTCTCTCAAAGTTGGCCTTGGATGATTTTATGAGTGATCGTAGTTTTTTGCTAGTATTGATCAGAGATGCCTTCCCTTTTAGGGATTTTGCTCTGACATGTAGTAGCTTTCTCCTCCTGTTGTAGAGTTTGTTTATGGCTGGGGTCCACCAGACCGGGCGCCTGCCTTTGGTGGAAAGGGTCTTGATTTTATTAGGGATTGCTTGATCCATACATTCCTGGAGGTGCTCGTAGAAGGCATTTGTAAGGGTTTCAGCAGCGTGGGTTGTGGTTTCCACTGGCTCGGGGGCCTTGAAGGATACCACTCCAGTCTTAAGAAGTGTGAAGTTTGCTTTTGAGAAGTTCTTCACTGTGGTCCTTTTGCTGGGGGTGGGGGGGGGATGTGGATCTCCAGTGAGATTAATTTATGGTCTGATCTCACCAATGAGGGATATACTTCTGGTGTGGAGCATTTTGTCCCCATGTTTGTGATGATCAGGTCGAGTATATTTTCTCCTCTTGTGGGAATGGTGACTAGTTGTTCCATAGCATTTGAGTTTATGAACTCAAGGAACCTTTGGGCTAGGGTGTTGGGGCTTGATTAATGTTCCCAGTCTATGTTTGGGTAGTTGAAGTCACCTAATATGATGGTGTTTGGAGAGACATTCATACTCTCCAGTGTCTTCAGGAAGGCTGTGTGGGTTTCCTGAGTTTGAGAAGGTGGTCTGTAGCATGTTACAAACTGTAGGGCAGTTTTACCTATGGTTAATTGCACCTGGATGGTCTCCGATGCTTCGTGCGTTGCCACTAACCTGGAGGTGTGGGTATCCTTTATGAATATGGATACTCCCCCTCCTTTTGTGGATCGGTCCGGATTTTGGGGCCGGAACGCATGATATGAGGTATAACCTGATAGTGCTGGGGTGCTCTCAGGAGCCTTGAACCAGGTTTCAGTCACAGCACAGACATCGATATTCTCCATACTGAGGAGGGCTTCGAGGGCGTGCATCTTGAGGTTTAGACTTCTGGCATTGAGCAGTATTAATTACCCTTAGTTTTTCTCCATTTTTGTTTTCTAGGGCGGTAGGTTTATCATTTGAGCCTTGCCTAAAAAAGGCACTATGGGGGTGGCAAGAGCCTTTGCCAATATCCGAAGCCCAGGGTGACAGGTGCAAGCCATCCCTTGCGAAGCAGCGTGGCTTGTCAAGCATGTCATCCCAGGCAGACAGACATTGGATCCCCTTAGAATGACACCAGTAATTAAGCCAATTATTAAAGCTGATCATTTTGTCTCTGTATTGTGGCATCATTCTTGGTGAGGGTAGGATACTGCTCAGGGTCAAGGTCATACCGGCCTGGGCTACATAATCTGAGAGCTCCTCTATGTCTCTTTTCATGTAGTCCAGAGAGGTATGCCTCAGGTCGCTCACACCGGCATGGACAATGACTGAGTCATACTTGTACTTGCTGTGGAGTGACCTGAGTGCTTGTGTTATGTGGCGGATTCTAGCGCCTGACAGGCAGCTTACTGTGATCTTTTCCTTGTTCAGTCTGATGAGTGGGACGTCAGTGTGTCTGACTATGGAGTCACCTATAACAAGTGCGTCTGGCATTGTGTTTGGCCTTAAGGGCTGTGACTGTTTAGCACACTGACTTTGAGAACTATGTGTTGCATGTCTTATGTCTTGAGGTGGCAGTTGCTTGGGTGTCTGCTTTGGAGGCCTCTGTAGTTTTGGTAGATTTT
Source organism: Protopterus annectens (assembly GCF_019279795.1). Classification (NCBI taxonomy): domain Eukaryota; kingdom Metazoa; phylum Chordata; order Ceratodontiformes; family Protopteridae; genus Protopterus; species Protopterus annectens. Next base: position 616,704,226 of record NC_056729.1, on the reverse strand, counting down.
TGATCAGTGCCTCCGAGTATGTCTTTGTGTGTTTATGTGTTCGTTTTGCAGTTGTGATAGTTCTATGTGAAACTGGGTTTGTGGTGTGCGTGGTTTCCTTCTCCTCCTGTCTGGTCTTGCCAGTTCTGAGTTGAGAGAGCTCAGCCTCCAGTTTGGCTATATAGTTGCATCTCTCACATGTATTTGTGTTTTGTGGGAGAAGGAGTGGGTTGTCTGTGTACATGAGGCAATTGTAACATTGCCTCAAGATGCCCAGATTCACCAGCTGAACAGGAGAGGACGCCAGCAACTGACCCTTCGACATGCTAGAAAAATTGAAAAAGTTTGCTGTGTAACTGATTCAGAAGGGACCTATAGGGAAATGGGTACTCAAGGGGATTCTAGGCTAATGTAGTACTTTGTTTAGTATACAAGTACTTTACCTATATAAAAATGCTTTAGGAGCAAGTGCTGAGCTTTTGAGATAGAGAATAGACTGTTTAGATTGCAAGTAGAAAAGTTCTAAGGGAAAAATTGAAGAGCAGACTTTACGGAGCCAGAAATAGTTTAACCTTGTTTAACTGGCGCTGCCCGATGGTGCTCTATGGGCAACTCCGCTAAATCACGAAAAGCGCTAAAGCGGGCTTTATAGCAGGGGCTTGAAAAGAGCTAGGAATTGACCCAAAATGGCCAATAGACTACAAGTTTCTGGCTGGAACCACTGCTCTAGGGACAAATAGGCTGCTCAGTGCTCCCCACTCCCACTGGTGAACAAAGAAGCTTCCCTTTATCCAAATAAGGATATGGAATAGCACAGGAACCAAGCCAAAGCCCAGAGATCAGCAAACTCTGAAGACTGGACTATTCTAGTTCAGTAAGGCGGGAAAACAAGATTTTTTTTTTTTTATTTGCAGAAAACAGAGGAAAAACAGACAGTAAATGCTATAAATGCTTTTAAATGGCTAGCGCACTTGAGTGTGTTAGCCTACAAGAACACAAAAGAACCAGCCCCCACTAGCCAAGAGATAATTACACAGAGGAAATGTTTCAGTTTACACAATAGCCTACAAGACAGCAAGCACTACAGAGACAAAAGAAAGTTTTTAAACAGATAAGGATTTGTGAAGATACTGAATAGACAAAGTGCTTTATATATATTAAATTGTAAAAACAGTAATCTGTAAAAAATAATCAAAAAAAATCAAGATACTTATATTTTGTAGCTCAGTTGCAGGACAACTTCTCCAGTCTGCACTGTGTGCAAAGACAGAAACTTCTTTTTTTTTATATAAGAACACAAAAGAACCAGCCCCCACTAGCCAAGAGATAATTACACAGAGGAAATGTTTCAGTTTACACAATAGCCTACAAGATTTTAGTTCCTTATTCTGTTTCTTATAACATTTAGGTGTTTCAGATACAGAATAACTGTTTTATGCAACTATTACATAAAATATAGAAAATAATTTTGTCCTAAAATCTCAGGACATTTGCCATTTTTTCACATTTTTTGCAGGACACAACTGCCCAAAGAGGGACTGTCCCTCGCAAAGTGGGACAGGTGGTAACCTATTATAGACACGACCATTTAACTGGACTCTCAGCAACAAGGCATCGCTTCATTTCAAAACATCTGATAAAGAAATGTAAGAAAACAGTGAAACTGACTGTTACATAACTGGAAGTCTCTTTATAGGAAAGAGAAACCGAAAATTAATTTCCAGCTGCAGACAGTGCTACTTATCACTTTACTGAAATCCCCACCAATTTCCAAGAAAGGGAGACCAGTGCTCTATCAGATGACAGAAAACTAAGGCAACCACCCTGCTTGCTGGGTGTTACTGATCCCACTCAGCTGTTATATAGCTGTAAGCATTTCCATCTTTTCATGCTTTGCAGAGAAGGGGCACTGTAGGAAACTGAAAACACTCCCAACAGGTATGTGCTATTTGAATAACAAGGATTTAGGCAAACATTAATTATTTGATTTTTCATAACTTATGAAGTAGCTAGTCATGAGAATATTCTTTTTATGTATTGCCTTACATCTGAAAGATAATCAAAACTTTTGCAGAAGAAGGGGATGCACTTTACAGAAATGAGTTAATTGTGAAATACATAATTCGTGTTCTGTTACGGAAATGATACAACTTCAAGTTACAACTGTTGTACTGCGATCGCTGTCTAGAAGAGTATTATATTATTCTCTAACTAATACATGCAAGTGTTAAAGCAGTAGGATAAAATAAAACAAATTCTTGCCATTTAGTTCATTAGGGATTACTAGGCATAAAACCGTGTTTTTCTAACTGCTGATGGAGAGCAGCGTAAGGTAGTAGAAATGGAAATAATTTGTGTGACAATGCTGAAAGATCAATGGGATTAAATAAAGCAGCACCATTGTCACAGCTGCTTTGCTGACAGTGGTACTGGTGACTCCCGTTCAGCGATGAATTATGTTTTCTGGGGCAAAGTAGGAAGGCAGAGGAAAATACCTCCGGTCGCAAAAGCAGTGCCGGCCCTTATTTATAAAGTTGCGAAAATCCTTGCGACTGTGTAAGTCAGTAGGACCGCTACTGCACCCACGCACCCGCAACGCCTGCTGATTGCGACTCACGACAGCTTGCTACCGGGGCAACCGATCAGCACCTAACGATCCCGCCTCCCGACAGGTTACTACCGGGCAGCCAGTGCCACCCCCTTCCCCAGGTCATAATAAGTCTCACTTAAACACGAGATAGTTGTCCTTCCCTTGGAAAAGATACAGAATCAAGCCTAGCTCTCAACAGTCCAAAATGGGGAACACTGCCTCCCATAATCTGGAACAAATGGGCAAAATGTGGACCAGCTTCTAATAACATAATACCAACTTCAACTGGAAAGGTCACAAGATGATTAAAATGTGTTACCTTATATTTATCGAAAGTTCTTTTGATAAAGCTATCTGGTAAGTCACTGAGGACTGAAGTCACTAAATATTGATGGGCAGGTGTGGTGCTGCGATAACTTCTGTGTGGAGACATGCGTGAATGGGCGTACCTTCATTGAAGGTTGTGCGTCAGAGCTGGCAACTCGGCACGTACAAATCTACTGCCAGTCATTAGCGGACCGGAGTTTCGCTGTGGCGACTCCTAACCGGGAAAAGCCGAAAGACACAACAACAACATTTCAGTTTCGAAGTTAATATCCTTCAGAAGATGCTTGCTGATGCAAATTCTAGTACCCTTCTCTGTTTATCAGAGCAATATTTTAAATCTGTCCCTATTCTGGGGGCCTTTGTCCCCTCATTATATTTTGCTTTGTCCCTGGTTCTTGACCTAAGAAGCGATTGTACCACTATGGTAAAGAGTTTATATGTCCTAAGGATTACAGTTTCTTTAAGAGTTTCTGGTGGAAAGAAATATCAAAAGCTGATAAATATAGGAAGATGGTAGAGACTAGGTTTCTGGCATTTCTATGAGTGCTGACAATATTAACAAAATTCAGTAAAGCAGTAGTTGTGCTGTGATGAGGACAGAAGCTGTGTTGCATTGAAGAGGTAAGCTGCTTATCTATTAGATAATTGGTGAGAAGTTGCATATAGGTTCATAAGTAGGTACTAGGCTATCTGCCCAAGGGCATTTATAAGCCTAGCCAGAGTGTGTTGGCTTTCGCCACCCCATTGATTAAATACATTTTTCATACATCTTTCTAATATTTTTGATAGTGGTGATAAGATCACAATTTGCTGATTCTACCATCTACAGTGGAATAATTAGTAATATTTTCCATAGTGAGGGAACTTTATTTCCAGATATGGATCGATTTTATAAGAATTGAAACTGGAAATGCAATAGCCTCAGATGCTGTTTTAGGAATTGAAACTGGAATGCAATAACCTCAGCTGCTGTTTTAAGGTATTTGTTATGTAGATTGCCGGGTTAGTTGTAGTAGACTTTTTTGAGGTAATTTTAGATGGTGTCTGTGGGAACTGGTTAGGAGGAGAAATACTGAAGGTTATTTGAGTAGGGACATCAAGAGCTTGATTACTCATCTGATTGGTTAATGACTGTACTGGCATTATAAAACTGGTATTGAACTGGCTGCCAGTGGTATTGTTTTGTTTCTGTGTGTTTGGTGTTGGCTGTGTAGCTTGTCCTGCATTTAACACTTTCACCGAATGGATTATTAGTGTGTATGTTTTGGTTGGTTAAGTAATACGGTTTTTTTTCTTATCTTTGGTGGTAAGTTGTTTTGTTAAGTTTCTTAGTTGTATATATATGACAGTAAAGTAGGAGCTGTTGTATTTATTGTCCAGAACTTCCACTCTGTCTCTTTGTATCATGAGTTGTTTAGTTGCTAAGAAAAGCCTTGGGCAGGGTTGGCTTTAACTGTTTTTATTCTGAAGGAAGCTAGTGTGTTTAGAACACCTAGGAAGATTTTACTGAACCCAGAAACAGCATCATCTATGGGGAGAGTCTTTAGTGAATCCCAGTTGAAGATATTTAGTGTATTAATAAAAGTATTTGCATGGAAAATAGTATACTTTCTTATAAGGCTGAAATGTTGAGTTTTGGAGCTGTTACTCCAGAAATTTATGGTGTGGATTGTTAAGTGATCCCTTAGGCTGTCTGACATAGCTTCATTGAATAATATTTTATGTGGATAGGATGTTAGGATCCAGTTAAGGGTTAATTGTCAGGCTGTGAGTTTGTTATATCTAGTTGGTGTGGTTGGTAAATTTGGCGAACTTGTAATGATGTATACGATCGGTTGAATTTTCAGACTGTATGGTTTGCCAGTCTATATTAACATCACCCAATATTATAGTTCCATGAGGGATTTTTGAGGAGTCCTAGCAGAGAATGTCTTTCATTGTTTTAGCATTGTTACCTGGGGGTATGTACATACCCATGATTGTGAATATCTTGTGAATATTTAGTTTTAGCATGGTTAGTAGGATTTCTGAATTAGAGAAATTTGGCAAGACTTGGTGGAAAGGGAGATATCTTATGTGTTTTTGTAGAAAATAAGACACCATCAGATTTTTTTTTGTTGACTCTAATTTAATAATATTATAGCCTGGTGGGGCAATTTCCTTATTTTTTGTTTCATAGGTTTGTAGGTAGGTACTAGGCTATCTGCCCGAAGGCATTTATAAGCCTAGTCAGAATGTGTTGGCTTTCGCCACCCCCTTAGATTAGTTCCCTGTGCCTCTGTCCAAAAGAGCCACTGAAGTGATCCCCGGGATAAACTTGCTGTTTCCCATCCACTTGTCAAGGTTTCTCTTGAAGAGTGCTAGTGAGCAGCTCTGCCTAATGTAGATTGGAATCTTGTTCCAAAGCATGGGAAGTCTCTGGGACAGTAATCTATCCCTCCAGCACGTCCTATTTATTGTTGTGGTGAGGTTTAGATCCCTAGAGCCTGTAGCTCGAGGGGATATGGTTTTCTTTAGGTGGAGCATGTCCATCAATTCCAGGCTGTATATGACATTGTATGTCAGGCAGAGATTACCTCTGAGTAGGCGGTATGCAACCGAGTACAGCCTGTGTTTCTTCAGTCGAGCTGCATAGGGCATCTGTTTGAGGCTGGTGGCGCCAGGTTTTCTGTGGTAACAAAGATATCTGTAGTGTGTAGTGCTATCCATGCATGAACTTAAAGGTGTTTATTATAAATACTTCATAAGAGGGTATGGTATATCTTAAGGCCAAGATGGGACTTTGGGTGAGATGGTAACAATAAAGGAGCTGATGGGGCTATACTATTTGATGCCTGAATATGCTGCATTGGGGCTGGGTTTGTCAGCTGTACAAATGAAAAATTTTTACAGACAAAACAGTAGCTTGCAGTTACTAAATACATGCAGTACACACATTCACACCTAATCTGAGGCTTTATCCTGTTGTTTCTATTAGCTACAATGTCTAATCACACACCAAGTATGTATTCTCAAAAAATGCAAACACAAACCTGCAGCAGTAGTCATTTTCCTGTCAGTAATTAGTCTCAGTAAACAGCACTTTTAACTTGTAATAGACAGAATCATCACAGTGCCTGAATTGTATCAAGAATGCAATAAGTTCAGATACTGTTTGCACAAATAAAAATATCTGCAAACCACTTTCACAGAGAAATAAACGTTTCCTCCCTGTACTCCATATGGTTGAGATCCATTACAACTCCCAACCAAAATCATACTGTAGTGGGGAAAAGAACAACATCAACAATTGTTGAAAGTGATTTTCAGTGATTTTTTTTAGCCTTGCAAATGGCATGCACACAAATTGCTTTCAGCAGATTGACTAGCTCTCAGCAAACATATACCATGAGTGCTGGCATATCATTATGATCAGTGATAATCAGATAATTGACACCATGAAATGTATATAAATAACAAATGATAACACATACACCAATCATTGTCACATTATTCATAATAGTTATGGCTGCCACCATACAATTTTGTCCTCCACAAAAAATATATATATGATACAGGTGCTTTATGTGCAAAAAGAATGCTACCCACAAAGACAGTCCACAACTGACAACCGTGACAGTAAGCTATTCATTTAAAACTTAACAATGACATAATAAAGCATATGATTGAGATAGCACAAGACAGAAACAGGTTGGTAAAAATATAGGGCCAGGTTAAAAAAGGGTCGCCACCAGCAATAAGCCAAGACAGGCGGGCCCCACCACGGTGATCCTATACAGTCTGTCGTATTACTGTCAAAGGCTGTATCCTTGGTCAGAGTTGTATGCTAATTAGGCATTCTGGGGGACTACCTTTGTTAATTACCCATGTGATCTCCCACCGGAAATGCGTCTCTGGCTGCTTTCAGGCCTGTGGGATAAATTCTGTATGGCCTAAATCAAGCCATTTAATTTCAGACTACAGTATTTTTCTTAATGTTAAGCTTAAACCCTTCCATTCTAGTATTTCCTGTTAACATTTTTTTTATTTTATTTAACATTTGTTGACTGGGAAAGTCCGTCTAGGTTCCACAGATCCTGTTTTCAGCAGAGGCCTGGGGAGAAATGCTCCAGAAGCATGTCTTTAGAATGTGGGAGGAATCCGGAGTACCCGGAAGAAACCCACATGAACGCAGGGAGAACATGCAAACTCCGCACAGAAGGCACCCTAGTCAAGGATCGAACTGGAGAATCTCTTGCCGTGAGGCGACAGCGTTACCACAGCACCACTGGATATTTCCTCAGTTACAACAGTACAATCTGATTATATAAATATATATTTCTTTTCTGTCCAGCAAGTCTCACTGTTGATACATTTCTAACACAAGTGACTTTACAAATTCATTTTTAACAAAAGCATCTGTACAAATCAGTTTTATATACAAATGGCATAAAATTGTTAACAAAACTCCAGCTAGCTATGCTGGAAAATGTTACACATGCACTGCCCTACTCTTTCTGGCATAGCAGGCACTACCTCACATCGTCACATTAGGAGTAATTAAAAAAGAAAAAATAATTAGCTGCTCAGTCAGGCCATGATATATAAGCCGTGAACAAAGCTGCAGAACTCTCCTGGGTGACATAGGTTCTTGCACAGCCCAAATTACATAAAATTAGTCTAGGTACTCCAGCACTATTGTGATTTCCAGCACTTCTATTGAATACACTATATTTTCCTGTGCACTGTGTCAATTTATACTTGTTCACTTTACCTAAATAATATGCATCTGTGATGTTTCTGAATCACACCTTCCTCGCTCATTTTTATACATTAGCATGTACTCAGGAGTGCTACCTTCTCATGTCTTGCCTTTGAATCATATGTGCCCTGTGTATGTCTGCAAATTATCCAAATAAGCCTTGTGAACCCCACAAACTGTTTCTGAAGCCTGCTCATTATCTTATATGAACTACATATACCTTGCTGATAACAGACAACCCTAAAAAGACCCTACAAAAACCATGAGTAAGTATTTATTATTTACATCAGCAGCAGCCCCGTTGTTCCTATCCTACATGGGTAGGGTCAAGATGTTGTGTCAGCTGTCACATCTCTCGATTTAGAGCCATGATCCTATCTTTTTTGACAGTCAGGCCTGACTGCTGCATGCCTTCTGTTACACAAACCTTCTATCTATTGGCTGGGCACCATTGTCTCCTCTAACCTTTGTCCTGTTTCTCTGAAATCTTCTTTACAAAATCTTCTTCTGCCTTCCTACACATGTAACCAAACCATCATAGTCTATCCTCTCTGACCTTCTCTGTACCTGGGGCTACTTTGGCTTCTGCTCTACTGTCCTAATTTTTTTTTGTCTGTCCCACACTGTACATCACACTACCTATCTTGGGCACTTTGTCTCCATCACCTCAAGCTTCCTCATTTGCCTTCACTGCCCATGTGCTTGTGCCATGCAAAAGTACCAGATGTGTGACTGTGTTATACACCCCACGTTTCAATTTCTTTGCTATTCTTCTGTGACACACTACCCCTGATGCTTTGCACCAGTCGGCTGCAGTACCTCTGACTCTAGCTTTGACTTTCTCATTCAGACTTCCCATCTTCTCAACCACATCTCCCAGACATGTAAAGCTGTTAACATCTTCCACTATTTTCCCTTTTATCTCAGTTTTCACCTTCAGATTTTCTCTATTTGCAGTTATGACCACTGTTTTTGTCGTATTAATTTTCATCCCATGTGTCTTCAGTTTTGCATTCTAGTCCTCTATCATTTGCTGAAGGTCTTGTTTCGAGTCTGCTTGTAATGCCACATCATCTGCATGCAGTAGCTTTATTATCCCCCTCCACCTGTTCAGTAATGTAGTCCATCAACAGATTTAAAGAGCCTGGATTTAGTGCTGAACCCTGATAAACACACTTCCTGGGGAATCCTCTCCGTGAGTCCAAACACTGTTCATACTTGCATCATTAGGTCTTTGCACATAGCCTCAACTAATTTTACCAAATTTTTCTGGGATTTCAAACCATCAAAGGACTGCCCAGATCAGCTTTTTGAGATGTTGTGATATGCTTTCTCCAAATCTAGGAACCTAGTTGAACTCTTTTCTTATCTCCAGTATCTTCTCCAATACTGTCTCACTGCAAGCATGTGATCAGTGGTACTGCATTCTGAATTTGAATGGCTCATCCCCATCTTACTTTCTACTACATATACTGCATATTCATTTATCAGTAACCCTCTCCAACACCTTTATGCAGTGTGATAGAGTTTAATACCACTGTGCTGTCCACATTTGTAAGTGTCCCGTGTTCTTGTATACTGGCACTAAAATACTTATTCTCCAGTCATCTGGGATATGCATTTCTCTCCATACTGCTATGAGTACCTTCAGCAGCCATTTCTCCTCTAATGCACAAAACATCTTGATTATGTCACTCGTGACCTCATCTGACCCTGCTTTCACTGACTTCATTTTTTTAGTGTTGCTCTCATTTCTTCTAGGATTAATTCTTCCTCTTTCATCACAGGCTGTACAGGGCAGTACAGCTTCTATGGGGTTTTCTTCATTTAGAAGTTTCTTAAAGTATTCCTTCAATCTAGCCTTGATGTTCTCTGGACTAGTGTAAAGATTGTTGCTGAAATCCTTTATGAAAAGTGCCTGATGACCATCTTCTTTATCTTTTTGCTTTGGCCTTGTACCTCATAGAGTTTCCTTATGCCATATGCTGAGTCAGTTTCCAGAGACTGGTAAGAGTTTCTCTGGAACCTTGTTCTTTGCAATTTTGGCTGGTCTATTAGTCTCTTTGTTAGCCAACCAGTATTCCTTCAAGGTCTGGTCCTTCTTTTCTAGCTCCCACTTTGTCCTGTACTCCTTCATTCTTTTGATAAATATCCATTTCTGAAAAAAAACAGGTACCAACAGAACCTACTGAAGATCTCCAAATGTACATTCATTGCACCTATAGGGACTTTAAATACAGTCTGAACAAAAATATAAACTGCAGGCTGTTTTCTAAACATGATTCTAATTGTTTCTGCCAGAATAACTCTCTTCTACTGAACTTTATGTACCACATTGATCCTGGTCATTGCTTGACAGGGTCATAGGGTAAGTCTGCTTACTAGGTTAACAGATATATATCTCTGCAAATTCATCTAAATGTCTCCATTTATAGTAACTGTTTAAGAAGTAATTTCCAAGAGCACAGCTCCCATTTGTTTGCTTTGAATGGTGCCACATGAAATCCTTTCAGGAATGAAGTAATAAACAGACCTGTATAAGAATGAAATACATTGTTTTTTTTTTTTTTTTTTTTTTTTTTTTTACAGATACTAAAATGTAAAGATCAATTAGTTGCATATATAGTACAACACTCAAGGATGCTGTAACCTACTACATGTAACTTCTTCTTCTTTCGGCTTTTCCCGGTTAGGGGTCGCCACAGAGGATCACTGTCTGCTCATGATTGGCAGTGGAGTTTTATAGTGTCGAGTTGCCAGCCCGGTGCCCAACCTTCCAAAAAGGCACACACATGCACGCACTCCTAGGGCCAATTTAGTGTGTCCAATCCACCTACAGCATGTCTATGGAAAGAAACCGGAGCACCCGGAGGAAACCCACTTGACCACAGGGAGGACATGTAGACTCCACACAGAAGGAACCCCAGCCAAGGATCGAACAGAGAACCTTTTGCTGTGAGGCGGCAACGCTAACCACTGCACCACCGTGGCCGCACTGTAACCTACTACTTGAGACAATGAATTTTAAATATTTGTCTGTTCAGAGAAGTCTTTCTTCCAAATTAGGACTGTCTTCTTTCAGTGTTATAAAAATACAATTCACAAATACTTTGTATACAACTGTTCTTATATCATTGACCTGAACATCTAATGACATGGGGCAGGATCCATAAATAGCCCTTGGTAGCACAGTAGAAGCTGGTTGTATGGGAAACAGATCTGCCATGGGTCATGTAGTTTACTGCCACTCAGATCAATGACCTATTATTACCTTAGTAGTATAAAAATGTCCTTTGCTAATTTATCCAGCCACTGGCATTTGCTAGACTGTATGATATAGACACTTTTGGTCAGCTAGTAGATGGCCTTGCTACATAGAAGGACCATCTATAGCAGACATTAAATGATTTTAAGGATTTTAAGTACTGTGTATATCTACTAGGACGGTCACTCAGATCTTACCTATCTGCCTCATTCACATTTATGCTGCATAGTTGTCCACTCCCCAATACACACACACACACACACACACACACACACACACACACACACACACACACACACACAGCTTGATCACTTGTTACAATCATTTTCCCAGTGTACATTTCCGACATTCCTAATTTGCACAGCTTTCAGATCTATTCTGATCAGATTCTTACTGACCTGATCATGAATGCAAACAGCCTACAGAAGGCTAAAGGTTTACATAGTCTGCCCAGCCTTTGCAGCTAGTACCTTACAACAGTGCATCCTCATTTTCTCTTCTTTCAATCCTTTGACATTAATTGCAAACTGTAAAAGCACATTCCATTTCTCTGCCACCTTTTCAGGGAACGAGAATTTATCACATCAAGAATGAAGTCAAATCCAACCTGCTAATCCTGCCATCTTTTGCTCCTCTTTTGTTTTCTCTTAAGCTTAATCCAACTAAAGTGTTTATGTATGATTCCCCACTCAGATGCATATGCACAATTTTCTCCCTCAAAAACATGCACCATTTCCCACTAACAGTTCTTACCTTCTTAGTGCATAGTTTCTTCCACAGCACTGAACATGGCTTTCCTACTTGTGAAAATCCTTTGTTAGTGTTCACCCTTCTAACCTTGGCTCTAGATGATTGTCACTGTTGAAGTGACACACCAACCCCATGTGCAAAAATGGGAAAAAGGGGTTGTGGATGGATGGATGGACTGGAGATGAGTGATTTATAAACCTGTTTATGCAGTTGATTAGCATATTTCCAGGGCTATGCATGGTTGTTACTTCACAAAAGTTCTTCAACTGGATGGGAAACTCCAACAACTGAACATTATTCATTGCTCATTACTACATGCATGACAAAGGTAAGTAACATCTATCATACTACTATGACAGTGGCAAAGCAGTGCTTGCCACCACCTGTGCATACCCTGAGACCTAGAGATTCTCTAGTCCTGTATCTTGTAAGGTAGTATATATCCTTGTATCTGTAAATATGTTTTGTTTATTTTCCATATGATCCTATTCACCCAGGCTGTGCCTGCAAATGGCCCATTTAAACCAATGCAGTACTTGGTAAACAAATATGAATAAATAAATAAAATAAAATGAAGCTTATCGCTGTAGGGTTGGCTAAACCACCTGAATGTCAGAGATTTACTGGAATAAAGCTGATTGGTAAACTAAACTATTTACCAGCTTCACTATTCACATAGTTCTGTTGAATATGTATGTGAACAGAAGGCCTACTTACATATTCCTTTCATTAATGATTTCTTGTAATACAAAAGCTGCAAATGCTAAAGCATTACAAGATACAACTTCTTTAGAACCCACCATAGCTGTTCTTGTACAATGTACAGATACTGTGAATTCAATGTATAATGATTCAGACCTAACTCATTACTTAGGTATTTGCCTGCTCAAGATATGTACTCATCTAAAATGAATTGGATGGAAGATGAATTTAACATAGCAGCTCTAAATATTTTGTACTCAAAGCATTCAAAGCTGAAATGAAGCATATAAGTCACTTTACTGTGTTCATGCCCACATCAGGTAAACAAATGAATCAATATTTTAATATGGCATCATATAAACTACATCAAAACATCACATACATGGCGCAGTTCGGTGAGTATTCACACTTAAAAACACTTCATCTCGTAAGGCCAAAGATCTGTTCAAATACATCTGTCATCACCCTTTAAAGATATTTTCAAACTTAGACACCAAGCTACTGTCTCACACCCAGTGAAGAAAAGAATTCCATAAGGTAGGAGCTGTAAATGTAAAAACAAATGTCCTACAGTTTACAGTCTCCAACCAGAAAACTACACCAATAATATCTTAAGACAGTCCATCACCAACAAAATGATAAGGATGGGGGGGTCAGAAAATCTATTGAACATTTCAGGCCCAAACAGCGCAGGACTATACAGTCAAAACATTAATTCTGACAGAGACCCTCCAACTAACCAACAACCAGTGTAGCTCACCACAGCAGAAGTTATAAGTTCGTTTTCAGAGAACTGAGTCAAAAGCATGCTTATGAAATATGTAGAAACTGCAGGCACTAGAATTCTGCACTAAAAAAAGAAAACAAAAGTGATTAGAATAATTAATCTCAGGGCTGTGTGAAAAGCTACAATGGCCCAACTACTAATTATGATGTGGGGGCTACTTCCCATGGCAAAACATAAAAAAAAAAAAAAAAAAAAACAATTATTGTAAATATCATTATGCTGAAGGAAGTAACTTGGATAAAGGTGTTGCCATTAACACTTGTTTTCTTAATTTATTAGAAATTGTGGGGGATCCACAATGCCCTCCTTTTTCATTTGTTTAGGAAGTATGTTGTACCTTATGGTGCTGAAGGGGGGGGCACAGAAGAAGACCTGTACATCCTTAACTAAGATAATGACATGTTGCAAGTCCACACACACACACACACACACACACACACACACACACACACACACACACACACACACACACACACAGCTTGATCACTTGTTACAATCATTTTCCCAGTGTACATTTCCGACATTCCTAATTTGCACAGCTTTCAGATCTATTCTGATCAGATTCTTACTGACCTGATCATGAATGCAAACAGCCTACAGAAGGCTAAAGGTTTACATAGTCTGCCCAGCCTTTGCAGCTAGTACCTTACAACAGTGCATCCTCATTTTCTCTTCTTTCAATCCTTGACATTAATTGCAAACTGTAAAAGCACATTCCATTTCTCTGCCACCTTTTCAGGGAACTAGAATTTATCACATCAAGAATGAAGTCAAATCCAACCTGCTAATCCTGCCATCTTTTGCTCCTCTTTTGTTTTCTCTTAAGCTTAATCCAACTAAAGTGTTTATGTATGATTCCCCACTCAGATGCATATGCACAATTTTCTCCCTCAAAAACATGCACCATTTCCCACTAACAGTTCTTACCTTCTTAGTGCATAGTTTCTTCCACAGCACTGAACATGGCTTTCCTACTTGTGAAAATCCTTTGTTAGTGTTCACCCTTCTAACCTTGGCTCTAGATGATTGTCACTGTTGAAGTGACACACCAACCCCATGTGCAAAAATGGGAAAAAGGGGTTGTGGATGGATGGATGGACTGGAGATGAGTGATTTATAAACCTGTTTATGCAGTTGATTAGCATATTTCCAGGGCTGTGCATGGTTGTTACTTCACAAAAGTTCTTCAACTGGATGGGAAACTCCAACAACTGAACATTATTCATTGCTCATTACTACATGCATGACAAAGGTAAGTAACATCTATCATACTACTATGACAGTGGCAAAGCAGTGCTTGCCACCACCTGTGCATACCCTGAGACCTAGAGATTCTCTAGTCCTGTATCTTGTAAGGTAGTATATATCCTTGTATCTGTAAATATGTTTTGTTTATTTTCCATATGATCCTATTCACCCAGGCTGTGCCTGCAAATGGCCCATTTAAACCAATGCAGTACTTGGTAAACAAATATGAATAAATAAATAAAATAAAATGAAGCTTATCGCTGTAGGGTTGGCTAAACCACCTGAATGTCAGAGATTTACTGGAATAAAGCTGATTGGTAAACTAAACTATTTACCAGCTTCACTATTCACATAGTTCTGTTGAATATGTATGTGAACAGAAGGCCTACTTGCATATTCCTTTCATTAATGATTTCTTGTAATACAAAAGCTGCAAATGCTAAAGCATTACAAGATACAACTTCTTTAGAACCCACCATAGCTGTTCTTGTACAATGTACAGATACTGTGAATTCAATGTATAATGATTCAGACCTAACTCATTACTTAGGTATTTGCCTGCTCAAGATATGTACTCATCTAAAATTAATTGGATGGAAGATGAATTTAACATAGCAGCTCTAAATATTTTGTACTCAAAGCATTCAAAGCTGAAATGAAGCATAGAAGTCACTTTACTGTGTTCATGCCCACATCAGGTAAACAAATGAATCAATATTTTAATATGGCATCATATAAACTACATCAAAACATCACATACATGGCGCAGTTCGGTGAGTATTCACACTTAAAAACACTTCATCTCGTAAGGCCAAAGATCTGTTCAAATACATCTGTCATCACCCTTTAAAGATATTTTCAAACTTAGACACCAAGCTACTGTCTCACACCCAGTGAAGAAAAGAATTCCATAAGGTAGGAGCTGTAAATGTAAAACAAATGTCCTACAGTTTACAGTCTCCAACCAGAAAACTACACCAATAATATCTTAAGACAGTCCATCACCAACAAAATGATAAGGATGGGGGGGTCAGAAAATCTATTGAACATTTCAGGCCCAAACAGCGAGGACTATACAGTCAAAACATTAATTCTGACAGAGACCCTCCAACTAACCAACAACCAGTGTAGCTCACCACAGCAGAAGTTATAAGTTCGTTTTCAGAGAATTGAGTCAAAAGCATGCTTATGAAATATGTAGAAACTGCAGGCACTAGAATTCTGCACTAAAAAAAGAAAACAAAAGTGATTAGAATAATTAATCTCAGGGCTGTGTGAAAAGCTACAATGGCCCAACTACTAATTATGATGTGGGGGCTACTTCCCATGGCAAAACATAAAAAAAAAAAAAAAAAAAACAATTATTGTAAATATCATTATGCTGAAGGAAGTAACTTGGATAAAGGTGTTGCCATTAACACTTGTTTTCTTAATTTATTAGAAATTGTGGGGGATCCACAATGCCCTCCTTTTTCATTTGTTTAGGAAGTATGTTGTACCTTATGGTGCTGAAGGGGGGGGGCACAGAAGAAGACCTGTACATCCTTAACTAAGATAATGACATGTTGCAAGTCCACACACACACACACACACACACACACACACACACACACACACACACACACACACACACACACAGCTTGATCACTTGTTACAATCATTTTCCCAGTGTACATTTCCGACATTCCTAATTTGCACAGCTTTCAGATCTATTCTGATCAGATTCTTACTGACCTGATCATGAATGCAAACAGCCTACAGAAGGCTAAAGGTTTACATAGTCTGCCCAGCCTTTGCAGCTAGTACCTTACAACAGTGCATCCTCATTTTCTCTTCTTTCAATCCTTTGACATTAATTGCAAACTGTAAAAGCACATTCCATTTCTCTGCCACCTTTTCAGGGAACTAGAATTTATCACATCAAGAATGAAGTCAAATCCAACCTGCTAATCCTGCCATCTTTTGCTCCTCTTTTGTTTTCTCTTAAGCTTAATCCAACTAAAGTGTTTATGTATGATTCCCCACTCAGATGCATATGCACAATTTTCTCCCTCAAAAACATGCACCATTTCCCACTAACAGTTCTTACCTTCTTAGTGCATAGTTTCTTCCACAGCACTGAACATGGCTTTCCTACTTGTGAAAATCCTTTGTTAGTGTTCACCCTTCTAACCTTGGCTCTAGATGATTGTCACTGTTGAAGTGACACACCAACCCCATGTGCAAAAATGGGAAAAAGGGGTTGTGGATGGATGGATGGACTGGAGATGAGTGATTTATAAACCTGTTTATGCAGTTGATTAGCATATTTCCAGGGCTGTGCATGGTTGTTACTTCACAAAAGTTCTTCAACTGGATGGGAAACTCCAACAACTGAACATTATTCATGCATGCATGCATCTACATGCATGACAAAGGTAAGTAACATCTATCATACTACTATGACAGTGGCAAAGCAGTGCTTGCCACCACCTGTGCATACCCTGAGACCTAGAGATTCTCTAGTCCTGTATCTTGTAAGGTAGTATATATCCTTGTATCTGTAAATATGTTTTGTTTATTTTCCATATGATCCTATTCACCCAGGCTGTGCCTGCAAATGGCCCATTTAAACCAATGCAGTACTTGGTAAACAAATATGAATAAATAAATAAAATAAAATGAAGCTTATCGCTGTAGGGTTGGCTAAACCACCTGAATGTCAGAGATTTACTGGAATAAAGCTGATTGGTAAACTAAACTATTTACCAGCTTCACTATTCACATAGTTCTGTTGAATATGTATGTGAACAGAAGGCCTACTTGCATATTCCTTTCATTAATGATTTCTTGTAATACAAAAGCTGCAAATGCTAAAGCATTACAAGATACAACTTCTTTAGAACCCACCATAGCTGTTCTTGTACAATGTACAGATACTGTGAATTCAATGTATAATGATTCAGACCTAACTCATTACTTAGGTATTTGCCTGCTCAAGATATGTACTCATCTAAAATTAATTGGATGGAAGATGAATTTAACATAGCAGCTCTAAATATTTTGTACTCAAAGCATTCAAAGCTGAAATGAAGCATAGAAGTCACTTTACTGTGTTCATGCCCACATCAGGTAAACAAATGAATCAATATTTTAATATGGCATCATATAAACTACATCAAAACATCACATACATGGCGCAGTTCGGTGAGTATTCACACTTAAAAACACTTCATCTCGTAAGGCCAAAGATCTGTTCAAATATATCTGTCATCACCCTTTAAAGATATTTTCAAACTTAGACACCAAGCTACTGTCTCACACCCAGTGAAGAAAAGAATTCCATAAGGTTGGAGCTGTAAATGTAAAAACAAATGTCCTACAGTTTACAGTCTCCAACCAGAAAACTACACCAATAATATCTTAAGACAGTCCATCACCAACAAAATGATAAGGATGGGGGGGTCAGAAAATCTATTGAACATTTCAGGCCCAAACAGCGCAGGACTATACAGTCAAAACATTAATTCTGACAGAGACCCTCCAACTAACCAACAACCAGTGTAGCTCACCACAGCAGAAGTTATAAGTTCGTTTTCAGAGAATTGAGTCAAAAGCATGCTTATGAAATATGTAGAAACTGCAGGCACTAGAATTCTGCACTAAAAAAAGAAAACAAAAGTGATTAGAATAATTCATCTCAGGGCTGTGTGAAAAGCTACAATGGCCCACCTACTAATTATGATGTGGGGGCTACTTCCCATGGCAAAACATAAAAAAAAAAAAAAAAACAATTATTGTAAATATCATTATGCTGAAGGAAGTAACTTGGATAAAGGTGTTGCCATTACACTTGTTTTCTTAATTTATTAGAAATTGTGGGGGATCCACAATGCCCTCCTTTTTCATTTGTTTAGGAAGTATGTTGTACCTTATGGTGCTGAAGGGGGGGGGCACAGAAGAAGACCTGTACATCCTTAACTAAGATAATGACATGTTGCAAGTCCACACACACACACACACACACACACACACACACACACACACATATATACCTCTCAACTGAAGTCTGGGCAATGCCTAAAATAATTGGGGGGGGCAAAGGCCCAAAAATAGTAACATATTTTAAATATGGCTCTTATAAATTTAGAAAATTCCTAAAATAATTTGTGTTGGCATGCATTTTCTGAAAGATATGAAGACTGAAACTCAAATTTATGTCATTTAATGACTTCAATCCTCAGTGATTTTTCTAGAACACCATAAATTTTATGAGCAACAGACCAACATTATGAGACAAAAATCTTGACATTCTGCGAAAATCTGGACAGTTGAGAGGTTGACTACATAGGTTCATAGGTAGGTACTAGGCTATCTGCCCGAAGGCATTTATAAGCCTAGCCAGAATGTGTTGGCTTTCGCCACCCCCTTAGATTAGTTCTCTGTGCCTTTGTCCAGCAGGGCCACTGAAGTGATCCCTGGGGTAAACTTTCTGTTTCCCATTCACTCATCTGGGTTTCTCTTGAAGAGTGCTAGCAAGAAGCTCTGCCTAATGTAGATTGGAATCTTGTTCCAAAGCATGGAAAGTCTCTGGGACAGAAATCTATCCCTCCAGCACGTCCTATTTATTGTTGTGGTGAGATTTAGATCCCTAGAGCGTATGTTCGAGGGGATAAGGTTTTCTTTAGGTGGAGCATGTCCAGCAATTGTGGGTTGGACATGGCCTTGTTTGTCAGGCAGAGATCACCTTTGAGCAGGCGGTATGCAACCGAGTACAGCTGGAGTTTCTTCAGTCGAGCTGCATAGGGCATCTGTTTGAGGCCAGTGATCCTCTTGGTGAGGTACTTCTGTGGTCGTTCCAGCTGTTGCAGGTGTTTTATAACGTACATCCCAAATGGGGCATTGTGCTCTATGATGGGTCTGATGAGTGATGAGAAGAGGGGCACAATGACCTCTTTTGATCTGGATGCAATCCCTTTTTTGATTAGGTGGACCACATAGAAGGATTTTCTAACCACTTTCACAATGTGATTATCAAAGGAGAGATTACTATCTACTTGGGTCCTAAGATCCCTTATTACGTTTTCCGTATTTAGGGTCTACCACCTATGTGGTAGTTTGTGGGTACTTTGTTATTTCCAAAGGGAATAACTATGCACTTTTTGGCATTTAGCTTGAGGCCATTATTTTGACGCCAGGTATCCGTCTCAGTGAGACCCATTTGGAGGATGTCTGTGGCAGCCGGTGAGTCAATTATAGCTCCTAGTATGTAGTCGTCTGCGAACCTGGTCAGCCATAGTCCTCCTGTGCTTGTCTGTACCTCTGAGAAGTATATGCCGAACAGAAGGGATCCTAGGACTGAGCCCTGGGGAAAGCCACTTGTAACCGGTTTAGAGTCAGACCTAGCTCCTGCAACTCTCACCATGTGGGTTCTGTCTGTGAGCCAATTGGCAACCCATCCTGTGACATACAAGTTTATGTTCAGGCTGGTGAGCTTGTCTAAAATACCTGAATAGGGAATGGTGTCGAGGGCCTTTGCGAAGTCTAGGTAGGCTGTGTGTACCACCTTTCCCTCGTCTATACCCATGGTAACTGTCTCAAAGACGTCCACCAGGTTTAGGAGGCATGATCTGCCCTTAACAAAGCTGAACTGAGTAGGGTCCTGTCTTTGGAGGTTCCCAATGTCTCTGTTAATGAGTTCCATGATGATGCGCTCCATAGCCTTGCAGATCAAGCTAGTCAGGCTTATAGGGTGATAGTTCCCGGGGTCTGTTGTGGCTCCACCTTTGTGGAGTGGAATAACCGTTGCTGTGCACCACTCTATGGGTACGTAGCCTGTGGAGAGGCTGAGTTTGAACAGTGTGTTTAGGTGAGTGGTTAGTTCGTCTTTGAGCTCGTGTAGCACTCAGCCTGGGACACCGTCTGGTCCTATTGATGCTGTGTTTTTGGCTTTGGAGAGGGTTATTTTAACCCGAGTGTCTGTGATTTCAGGGGTTCTACATTCTTCTGGTATGATTATGGGCCCTTTTGGGTGTGGGGGGGTGAAGTTTACACTGAACCTGTCTGCCAGGATGTTGGCAATATCGGTTGGTTCAGTGTATTTTGTGCCATTCTGCACTAACTCCGAGCAGATCTGAGCATTGCCACTTAGATTCTTGACATAGCTAAAGAATGCCTTGTAGTTATCTTTGGAGTCCTTGGCAAGTTTTCTTTCAAAGCTTGCCTTGGACAATTTTATGAGGGATCGTAGTTTCTTGCTGGTACTGATCAAGGATGGCTTCCCTTCTTGGGATTTTACTCTTTTCTGTACTAGTTTCCTCCTTCTATTGTATAGCTTGTTTATGGCAGAGGTCCACCAGACTGGTTTCCTTTTCTTGGAGGCGTGAGTCTTGGTTTTGCCTGGGAAAGCATGATCCATGCATTCTTGTAGTTGCCTGTAGAATGCATTAGTAAAGAATTTTGCAGCTTTTTCAGCATTATCCTTTAGCATGGGGGCTTTGAAACTTTCTACCTCCATCTTAATTAACGTGAAGTTTGCTTTTGAAAAGTTTTTCACGGTGGTTTCCTTGTCCGGGGGTGGGGGCAGAATGTGGATATCCAAAGTGATTTGTTTATGGTCAGATTTAACAAGCGAGTGGTTGACCTTCAGTGTGGAACACTGGTCACCCATGTTGGTGTTGACCAGGTCCAATATGTTGTCACCTCTGGTGGGAGTGTTGACCAGTTGTTTCAGGGCGTTTGAGTTTATAAATTCTAGGAAATGTTGGGCAAGGGAGTTAGTACTTGAGTAGTTCTCCCAGTTAATGTTTTTGGGTAGTTGAAATCACCCAATATTAGGGTATTTGGTAGAACCTTTATGTTACCCAGTGTTTCCAGAAATGCGGAATGGGGGACCTGGGACATGGTGGGTGATCTATAGCAAGCTACAATTTGAATTGCAGTTTTGCCCGTTGTTAGTTGCACGTAGATAATCTCTGAAGCATCGTACTGTGCCACTAACTTGGAGGTGTGGGTATCCTTGATGAATATGGATACTCTCCCGCCTTTTGTATTTCGGTCCGGGTTCTGTGGCCGAAAGGTATGGTATGAGTTCCAGCTTGGTAGTGTTGGGGTGCTCTTTGGAGCCTTAAACCAGGTTTCTGATACTGCACATATATTGCTTTTCTCCATACTGAGGAGTGCCTCGAGTGCGTGCATTTTGAGGTTTAGACTTCTGGCATTGAGTAGTATTACCCTCAGATTTTTGTTACTTGTGCTATTTACAGCCAATTGTTGAAATTGATAATTTTTTCTTTATACCATGGTATCATTCTTGGTGAGGGCAGGATGCTACTCAAGGTCAGGGTCATACTGGCGTGGGCTACATGATCAGAGAGTTCTTCCATGTCTCTTTTCATGTAGTCCAGGGAGGTACGGCTCAGGTCATTCACACCAACATGGACAATGACAGAGTCGTATTTGTACTTATTCTGGAGTGACCTAAGTGCTTGTGTTAAGTGGCAGATCCTGGCACCTGGCAGGCAGCTAACAGTAACCTTCTTCTTATGCAGCCTAGTGAGTGGGACGTCGGTGTGCCTGACTATAGAGTTACCTATTACTAGTACGTTGGGTGTGTTATTTTGCCTTGAGGGCTGTGATTGCATGGCACACTGGTTTTGTGAAGTATGTGTTTCAGGGTTTGTGTTGGGGGGTGGAGGTTGCTTGGATGTCTGCTCTGGAGGGCTGTGTTGCTTTTACAGATTTTTATTTAGAGCCTCCGAGTATGTTTTCGTGTATTTACGTGTGTTTTTTGCCACTGCTGGTTTAATGGGTCTGTGTGAGACTGGTGGTGTGATGCCAGTATTTCCCTTCTCCTCTTTACTGTCTGATCCACTCTTGGGTTGAGAGAGCTTAGCTTCCAGTTTGGCTGTATAATTACATCTCTCGCATGTATTAGTGTTTGGTGGTAGGAGGAGAGAATTGTCTGTGTACATGAGGCAGTTGTAACATTGCCTCAAAATGCCCAGATTCACCAGTTGGACTGAAGAGTACACCTGAATCTGCCCTTTGGACATGCCTGGATAGGTACAGTAAACTGTTTTACTGAGTGGCTCATAAGGTTGAATAGAGAGCCTTGTCCTTCTGTAGTGCTAGGGTTTATAAGTGCTTCCTATGAGTTTTGACCAAGTGCCGGGCTGAAAAATGAATGGCTTGAGTGCTTAATCTGAAAGTTTGTCTAGTTCCAAGGGAAAAATTGAAGAGGAGACTTTGTGGAGCCGGGAATAGTTATACCCTAGCTAACTGGTGCTGCCCGATGCACAAAACCGGGCAAATGCATTTTTTCTAGCAGGGAAATGAAAGAGAGAGAATTAGCCCAAAATGGCCAATAAACTACTAATTTCTGGGTTGAAACCACTCCTCCAGGGACAGATAGGCTGCTCAAAGCTCCCCTCTCTCACAGGTGAACAGAGAAACTTCCTTCTATCCAAGTAAGGTATGGGCAAACTCAGAGATTTGTAACACAGCCCTGA
Source organism: Protopterus annectens (assembly GCF_019279795.1). Lineage (NCBI taxonomy): Eukaryota > Metazoa > Chordata > Ceratodontiformes > Protopteridae > Protopterus > Protopterus annectens. The sequence goes on along the minus strand of NC_056729.1, from coordinate 616,681,348 downwards.
ATTCAGCACTAACCTGAAAACTGGACTATACTACCTTAGAAAGGCGGGAAACAAGTATTTTTTTTCCATAAAATGAAGCAGATACAATAAAAAAAAAACACTTTAAATGTGCATAAAAAGATGCTTATTGTTATATCTCTCATTTCAGAGTTGTAGTCAATGCCCCTAGTAATAAAGTAGGAAGAAACACAAATACAGTAAAAGCAGATGAATAAAGTGCAATTTTTTTAATATATATAAAACAATAGAAAATGAACAATCTGATTTAAACAAGTTACCCAATTAACCAGAAAAAAACTCAAAACTGAGCCCTGTTCCAGCAGTCTTCAATCAAACAAGTTCTAACTGCACACTCCCTCTACTAGGGTGCAAGGGAACCTTCTCCAAAAAAGATGGCCTGGATCAGTGCTCAAGTTAGACAAACAAAGCTAGATTCAGCAGGCCTGAATCTGGTCCTATGGTACACCAACAAGGCGCACCAATTTCTGAAAGAAACAGTTCGAATTAGCAGGCAGAATAAGCCTGTGACCAGAAATTCCGAGCTCAGAAAGGCAGAATCCAGCCTCTCCTCCCACAAGAGTGAAGACCACAAACCTTCTTAATGTAGAATAACTGGCCTGAAGCCCAAGTGCTTAAACCAGAACTAATACACTTTTAGAATAGCAGACACTGAGCTTTCAATCAGCAATTCCCAGCTTAGAAGGATGTAAGCTACCTGTCCTGCCACAACAGTGCAGACCACAAACCTTCTTAATGTAAAACAACCGGTATGAAGCCCAAGTGCTTAAACCAAAAGACTTAGAATAACAGTTACAATTTAATCAGGCTACTACCAAGCAGCAATAAGTGCAGCAGAATAAATAAAATTGAGTACTTTTAAGAAGAGGCAAAAGCAAAATAAAGTAGGAGGAAACACAACTACAGTAAAAGCAGATGATTTTTTTTTTACTAGAGTGCAAGGAGAGAGGAAGGAAGAACCTAAGTGGGTTGGCCTTCTCAAATCTTCTCTCTGTATTATGTAGAGTGAATATTAGACTCAGAATATGATCTCACTGTATTCGGTTAAGTGAGCAAATGAGATGGACTCAGGATGAGTGTTCAAATACAGACTTACAGGAGGGGTGGGCAATTCCAGAGCCGCCAACACTAACACCAAAACAAGAACAGGGAGGATGGGTGGAGACAAACAAGAAGAAGAATAAGTACAGTTGTACAGATTACAGATATATTAAATCAAAATGCAGACAAAAAATGAGAATAAACACTTGTCTTTTCTCAATATCACAGCTGGCAGTAGGTCAATCTCTCTGCAGCAGCCTGAACAACAGGTATATCTGATTTAAAACACAGGACAAAAACCAAACAATACAGATGCAGGAATACTTTGGCCGGATGAAACTAGTTCTGAAAACTTACTGCCACTAAGAAAACAGACAAGGCCTCCAGACAAAGGATTTCACTACAGCTGAGGTCAACACTAAGAGATATACAGCTATAACACACAAGAAGAAGAATAAGTACAGTTGTACAGATTACAGAGATATTAAATCAAAATGCAGACAAAAATGTGAATAAACACTTATCTTTTCTCAATATCACAGCTGGCAGTAGGTCAATCTCTCTGCAGCAGCCTGAGCAACAGGTATATCTGACATGACAGAAGATATTTCTGACAAAAGTCCATTTGCAATTTTCTGAGACTAATTATGTGAATGTGAAGCAGAATGCATGACATGTTTTGAGATCTCACTGCATCTGTCCTTTCACACTACATTAAAGAGTAAGATAAAGGAACTAAGTACACCCCCTTGAAATAAAAAGCAATCGGCCGGATTTACGAAGGCTTGCACGGAGTCTAAGAGTAGTGTAAGACTCCAGAAACCAATATGTCTGCCGAGCGATCCAGGAACAGCCGGCAGGGGCATGCATTAGAGCTCCTAAAACTACTCTTGCACAGACAGTGTTAGGTTATGCAAATTACCTCATTTGCTGCTGAAAGCTATGCAAATTAGGTAAATTTGCAATCCAGGAAACACTAACCTGTCCGATTAAGAGTAGTGTTATTTGCAGAAATGTACTCGGTTGGTAACAGAGTACCGTTCTGCAAATAGCAAAACGGAACAATGACAGCTCCAAATAAAGCATGCATCCAGTTGAGGAAGCATGCCAACGGCCAAATATAAGGCCATTGGCATTTATATGTGTTGCAAAAAAATAAAAAAAAGTACTATTTTTTTTTCCCTCAATCACCGATGTTTAAGCGTAGCGCAGCGTCACGCAAATGTGCGGCACTCTAAAAACCAAAAAAAAAATAAAAGCCAAAAATAGGCATATTATTACAAATATCCATCTGCCATGCAAGTGAATGGCAGGCTGAAGACAACATGGCTACTGAGTAGTGGTTGCTAAGGGGGGAAGCTCAGTGTGAGGGATGTAACCAAGCATTAGTAGGCAGTCCTATGCAAATGAGTATACGGATAGTGAATCCCAATTTTCCCTACCATGTGAACCATGTCCCTAGAGTGTAAGAGTAGGATCAGGGGAGTATCAGAGTAGTAGATAGGTGACATCATGAGGGGGGTATGTATCAAAGACTGTAAGCTTATTGGACCAGAGTGGCATGTGTTTGCTGTGAGTTACACAGGACTGGAAGAGGAGTGTCTACAGATGTCTGAACTGAAACCAAGAAACTGAAGGTGTACGCTGTGGCTACAACTAAAGTTTCTTGCAAAGATGTTCACACTGTGTGCGTGCCTGCACACCCGTCTAAGCCTATGTGCACGTGCGCTCCCATGTAAGCCTGTGTAAGGCTGTGTAAGCCTGTGCGCACAGATGTGCACCCGCCTTAACCTGTGTAAGCCTGTGTAAGGCTGTGTGCGCGCATGCGCGCGTGTTCGCGTGGCGCCGCCCCTTGTGGAAACATAAAAGGGAAAAGGAAGGAAAAGTAGTAGTAGGAAGTTAACCAAGGAGAACTAGCAGAGCTACCATGTGAAATCAATCAGAATCAGCCAATTACACAGGCTGTCCACTAGCCCAGCCCAGCCCAGCACTTAAAACTCTGCAAACAACATTCCCCCATGTTTTACTCAGAAACACTGCAACACTGCAGTATACAAAGAGAAGTGAAATCTTAAAAAGCTTAACTGAGAAAAAAAAAATGTTAGGGGCTGCCATTGCTATTATAAGGCAACATGTGCAAGATGCTGAGGGTGGTGCCATTGCGGATGTTGCTGAGCAACCCACATTGAGGAGACGGAGAAGAGTTTACAGACCCAGGGTAACATACCAGGGGCTACATAAGCTGGAGATTGTGGAGCGCTATAGAGTGGACAGAGAGCTCCTGCAGCAAATTGTTGAGCTGTGCAGGCCATGCCTCTCACACAGAACCAACAGAGGGGAACCCATCCCAGTGGAAACTAAGGTATGTGTTGGCCTAAGAATACTAACAACAGGTACCTTCCAGAGACCAACTGGTGATAAGATGGGGATTTCACAGGCATCAGCATCCAGGGTACTGCACCAGTTCCTGAATGCCATGTCAGCACATGTCGGTGATCATGTATATTTCCCCAATTCCCGTGAGGTATTGGCCAGCAATATGCGTCTCTTCCAGCAAATAGCGGAATACCCTGAGGTAGTGGGTGCAATTGACTGCACGCACATACACATCAAAGCACCAGCCAGTGAGCAGGGTAGGGCCTACATCAACTGCAAGGGCTTCCACTCCATCAACTGCCAGGTCATGTGCGATGCCCAGGGCATAATACTGAATGTGTGTGCTGGCTGCCCTGGAAGCTACCACGATTCCCATATCTGGCATCTGACGCAGCTGTACCAGACATTTGCCAATACGGACATCCCTGATGGTCACCTAGTGGGGGATGCTGGATACGCACTGGAGCCGTGGCTGATGACACCCATCAGAAATGCTCACACACCTGAACAAGAACTCCATAATGAGGCACATGCACAAACACGAAATGTAATTGAGCATGTGTTTGGGATGCTCAAGTCATGGTTCTGGTGCCTGGACACATCCAGTGGAACCTTGCAGTACTCACCAACTACATGTACCCAAATTGTCATGGTATGTGCCATGCTACACAATATGATCCTGTGAAAACAGCTGCAGCAGGAACAGCATGGGGCAGGGCCAAACAGCCCCCACCATTGCCAAGGCCTGCACAGGCACAGCGTGACTCGGAGGAGGAACCACCTGAGCCTGCCCCAGTAGGCAGAAGGAGGCATGCCCAGTATGCCCTGGCCTTGGCAAAGAGGCAACGCATAGCACATACACTGGCTCAGTAGGAACCCTGGAAATGATACCTCTCTCTGACTCACACATAAAATAAAAGGGGTGCCTAACTTGACACTACCTGTTTCCAAACATGTATAGGGAGTGTAGTATGTGCATCCAACATAGGCAGCCCTGCAGCACCACCGGAGGCATGATTGCCATGTTTTAAGCAATATAAAGCAGTGCTAAGCAGCATTTACCAATATTTAGTATATGTAAACAAAATCGCCCGTGCTAACTATGACAATGTTGGGCAATGTTGAGCAATGTTGGCCAAGGTTGGGCAAAGTCATGCAAAATTGAGCAAAGTCAGGTAAACATGCTCACATTTGCTCTACTGTTCCTTAACCAGTCTGCTCTGCCCAGCATGAAAATAAAAAGCAGTGACAGGGCTCGAACCCAGGATACTGTGCGCTATAGTCACAGTACTGAACCACTAAACCATGATAGCATTTCAGTGGCACAGACACAGCAGGACAATTGTACAGTAATGCAATCACAAAGAAATGCTGTATCATGTCCCTAAAGAGGCATATGGGTAACCTCCCCTACAGGCCTATGCAGACAGAGAACATCAGGCCAGGTGGTGTGTTGTGGGTAGTGTAGGCTATGAAGTTGCAATCTAATATACGTGACATTGGACACTAGGATCTGTAGCACAGTAGTATGCCTCAAGCCAGTATGATAGGCAACAGTACAGACTGAAATGGTGTACGGCACATAGCAGTGCAAGCATGGCGAATGTGTATAAGTGTCAGGTGAAACCCTTATCCTATGTACACCCACAGTAACAAGCAAGTGTGCCCCTGGGTAGAAATGTACAAAGAATAGCTGTCCCCCCTGTATGTAGTAATGTTGATTAGTCTATGCAAAGTGTCTTATGGAAGCCCTGCAGGCACAGCATGATCCCTGTTGATCTATGACACAAAGGTGAGCCCTGCTGTAAAGATACAGCTTGACTTTCCATACACATATAGTATAAATGTCTATACTGGGCATGCTCACACACTCCAACAAATGTAGTGGATTTAATTCAGCGTCACACTGAAAGGTCATACTGGGCATGCTCACACACTTATGCCAAATACAGAGGTGATAATAAGGGATCTATGGACAAATGTGGGTAGACATCTCTACTTCCAGAAACACATTCACAAAGTTGTCAGAAAATCATGCTATGTGTTCACATAAACTGCCAAGGTCTGTGCATGTAGGTCAAAGGAGATTCACAGTACTCATCAATCATCAGACCCGTCAGAGAGTACCACACCACACTTGCGATGAATCAGACTAGGCACGTTCAACAGACAGAAAGACCACTGAAGTACCCTAACAAGAGCATTACTGGCCTCAAACAGTTGCCCCATGCAACAAGACTGAATGTAACCCAATCTGTACTCTGTTGCATACTGTCTACTAAGGAGATCTCTGCCCGTACTGGGTTACAGCTCAATGGCACTATATATACAGACCCAGCTGATATTGCCAACATCCTGGCAGATAGGATCACTGTTAACTGTACCCCCCTCTCACCCATGAAAGAGCACACCTCTATAATGGAAGACTGCAAGGTTGCTGTCATCACGGCTGCACAGGTAAAAAACACTCTCCAAAGCCAGTGTCACAGCAGCATGGGACCAGATAACTTCACAGGCTGTGTTCCACACAAACCACAGAACTAACAGGCACCACACTGACGTACCATGTGCAGTCATAGCCTCACCTCATGCTCTGTGCCTGTTGAATGGTGCACAGTGATGGTTATCCCACTACACAAGGGTGGAGACACCACGGACCCCAGGAACTAGCGCCCCATCAGCCTGACGAGACCGCTCTTCAAGGCCATTGAATGTATCATCATACAAAATATAAACAATTACATTTATAATCCCCAAACCCTGGACCACAACCATGTTGGGTTTGTAAAATGCAGATCATGTCACCTAAACCTGATAGATGACATTGAAGTAGTCAACAGAACTGTCGACAAGGGTAAGGTGGTTCACACAGCCTATGTTGATCCTGCCACGGCTTACAACACCACCCCACACTCTGGAAATATAGATAAACCCACTAAACTAGGTATAAATTGCTATGTCACAAGATGGGTTGCCAACAGGCTTACTGACAGAACACACACTGTGAAAGTAGCAGACTCCAAGTATGACTTTGCACCAGTGATAAGTGCAGTACCACAAGGTACAGTCCTGTGTCTTGTCCTGTTTAGTATCTACTTCCCTGAAGTAAACTTTAACATGGAAGGTCTGTGGCTACAGATGTTACCAGAGGACTGCAAACTAGGAGCCATAATTGTAAACACTAAAGATGTGGACATCCTACAAAAGGGCCTCACTGAGACAGATGGCTGTTGTTAAAGCCATGGGCTCTAGCTCAGTGGCAAAAGGTGCATTGTCATCCCCTTTGTTCAAGCCTCTGTAGCCAAGAACTACAACATAGGCGGTAGTATACTTAACACGGAAAGTGTGACAAGGGACCTTGGGTCACAGGTGTACACTGGACACACGTGTGATAATCACATCCCCACAGTAGTCAGGAAACCCTGCTGTGTGGCACACCTCATCACAAAATGTGTCTCATGCAGGATAGAAGAGGACACTCTTCCCCACTACTCATCACTCACTAGAACTATAATAGAGTACAACACCACTTTTGCTATGTACCTCACAAGACAACTACAACAACTGTAAAGCCTGCAGCAATACCTCACAAAGAGCATTAGCAGCCAGAAATACATGCCATACACAGACCATCTCAAAATGCTCCATCTGTACTCCCTTGCATATCACCTACTCAGATGTGTTTACTGCCTAACATACAAAGCTATGTCAAATGCAGAGCTGTTGAACAGGCTCCACGTAAAACACTCACAATCTCCCTGACCTTCGTACCCAAAACCATGAGTGAAATACAAAAGGAAGGGGTGTACCCATGTACCATATGGATACCCACCCCTTCAAGTTAGTGGCACAGCATGAGTCCTTGGAGACCATGCAAGTGCAACTAACATTGGGCAAAGATGCTCATCAGATTGCAGCCTGCTACAGATCACCTACCTTGTCACAGGAACCTCACTCAGTATTCCTGAGAACAGTGGAAAATATAGAGGTCCTATCAAACACCATTATATGATGTGACTACAACTACCCAAATAGTGAGTGTGAGAATTACTTGTGTACAACGTCCTTTGCCCAATGTTTCCTAGAGTTTAAAAGCTCTAACACCCTGGAACAGCTGGTCCCATGCCCACTAGAGGTGACACCATACTGGACATGATCATCACCAACATGGGGTACCAGTGTTCCACAACAGAGATAAAGCCCTCGCTGGTAATATCAGATCATAAAGTAATCACACTGGACATCCACATCCTGCCCCCTTACCCAGTAAATGAAACCACCGTGAAGACATTTTCAAAAGCAAACTGCACACGTCCCCAGACAAAAGTGGAAGGTTCCAAATACCTCTTGCTGTAGGATAATGGTATACAATCTACCGAATCAGTTACAAGTGAATCCTATGAGCATCTACAGGGATGCATGGATCGAGACATCACAAATAAAACCATGATGCATGTCTCCAGAAATAAGAAAACAATCTGGTGGTCATTGCCCATAAGTAAGCTAGACAACAAAAGGAGGAAACTAACACCTGATAGAGCCAACTTCACTAAAGGAAAGGCATCACTGAGCATTATTAGGAAGAAGCAATGATCGCTCATAAAATAATTCAAGGACACTTTCAAAAGACAAATTGCCAAGAACTGTAAGAATGACAACCACAAAGCCTGCCGTAGCTATACCACACATGTAGGTGTCAACTTCCAAATATGCTGTCAGCTACTGACAAATGGCAAGGAATAAACTGAACCAACTTTCACTGTCAACATCCTGAGGGACAAGGTCAGTGCAAATTTCCCCCCATCACCCCCAAAAGGGCCTGTGTCCATCACAGAAGGATGCAGAGCCCCAGACGTCATGGACATGCAGGTAAGGGAAGCCTTCTCCAAAGCCAAGAACACAGCATCAATGGGACTGGATGGTGTCCCAGGCTGCATCTTACACTAGGCACAAAAGGAACCACACCCTCACCTACATTCACTGGCCAGACTCAATCGTACCACAGAGTATGTACCCAAAGAATGGCATACACCAACAGTCATCCAGCCCCACAAGGGGGGTGCCACAACAGAACCTGGAAACCATTGCCCTATACATCTACTCAGCCTGGTCTACAAAGCTATTGAGCAAAATGTCATGGAACCCATAAACAGTGACATTGGGGACCTCCAGACACTGGACTCTACACAACCCTGCCTTGTTAAAGGCAGACCCTGCCTCCTAAACATAGTTGACTTACAACAAACAGTTAACAAGGACATAGATGGAGGTGAACGTAGTCCACACAGCCCACCTGGACCTCACTAAGGACTTTTTACACCATTCCCCACTCCGTCATCATGGACATGCTTACCAGCCTGAACATCAACAACTATGTCACAGGATGTGTGGCCAAGTGGCTCACAGATCCAACACACATGTTCAGAGTTGTGGGTGCCATGTCCAACTCTAAGACAGTCACAAATGGCATCCCACAGGTCCTGGCCCTGGGACCCCACCTGTTCAGTAGACACTGCTCAGAGGTACAGGCAAGCATGGGAGGAGTATGGCTGAACAGGTTTGCAGATGAATACTAACTGTGGTCCATAATCGACTCTATGGCTGACATACACATCCTCCAGAATGGGGCTTACTGAGACAGATACCTGGTGTCAAAACAATGCCCCAAGAAGAATGGCAAAGAATGCATAGACATCCCCTTTGGCTAAATCAAAGTGCAAACAATTTACCACATAGGTGGTACTCCAGTATGTATGGAGAAAGTCATGAAGGCCCTGGGGACACAGATAGTACACTCTGCTGTGATGATCACATGGCCAAAGTGTTTAGACACTCCTTCTGTGTAGCCCACCCAATGTCACCTAATGTAACACACTTTGTCTAGTCTGATGATGTCACCAACCTACAAATATACCTGTGAAAAGTGTAACTCACAGTAATGTGTATAGCGCGTCGTGTAAATGCGTACTCCTGTAGTATCATAAACCAGTTAGGTAGGGGTTTGAATCCTGTACTTGACATGTGTGTGTGTGTGTGTGTGTGTGTGTGTCTGTTTGTGTGTGATCTCCTTGGAGAGGAGCAACCTTTTTGGAGAGTACTCATACACCTTAAAAGTGTTATACCAATCTTTGTCAGGTCTGATGATGTCACCATCCTTCAAACATACCTGTAGAAAAGAGAACTCACAGTAATGTGTACAGCGTGTCGTGTAAATGCGTACTCCTGTAGTATCATAAACCAGTTAGGTAGGGGTTTGAATCCTGCACTTGACAAGTGTGTGTGTGTGTGTGTGTTTCTGTTTGTGTGTGATCTCCTTGGAGAGGAGCAACCTTTTTGGAGAGTACTCGTACACCTTAAAAGTGTTATACCAATCTTTGTCAGGTCTGATGATGTCACCATCCTTCAAACATACCTGTGGAAAAGAGAACTCACAGTAATGTGTATAGCGCGTCATGTAAATGCGTACTCCTGTCGTATCATAAACCAGTTAGGTAGGGGTTTAAATCCTGCACATGACACCTGTGTGTTTGTGTGTAATAACCTTGGGGAGGAGAAACCTTTTTGTAGAGTAGTAGAACACCTTACAAGTGGTATACTTATCTTTGTCAAGTCCGATGATGTCACCATCTTACAAAAATACCTGTGGAAAAGAGACATCCCAGTAATGTGTATAGCACATCGTGTTAATGCGTACTGCTCTAGTATCATGAAGTAGTTAGGTAGGGGTTTGAATCCTGCACTCGGTGAGTGTGTGTGCTCTATGTGTGTGGCACTGTTGGTGAATGTGTAGTGGGTTTTGCTTTTACTACTGTATGACATGTCAGTATGCATTGCACATGTGAGGTAGCTGTGTGGCAAATACATATACATACATGTTACCTCAATTATTGCATGTGTGTGAACCCTGCTGTCTCCAAGGACACAACTGTCAACTTTGCCAGACTGTGCTGCTGCTTCCCAGACATTAGGTCACATCTGTATGCTTGTGACAAGGCCAGCCACTGCAGTGATCCCTGGCCTAGGTCATCCGTGTCACACACACTCATTACGGTTACTATTGAATTGTGTGAGTGAGGGTTTATGGCCAAGGTATATGTTAGACCGGTTCTAACGCAGCAAAGTCTGTCAATGATGGCTATTCATTATAGGTGTACAACAACCTTTGTGGATATGCATGCAAACCCCTTATTGCTTATGTGATCCACTGAGGTATTTCAAAAAATCTTAGGAAATGTGATTATTAAAGGAGAGATGACGTAACACTTGGTTGCATGTACACATCGGTACCTGTTCATCATGTTGGTGGCTACTACCTATGTGGTACTGTGGGGATACTATGTTCTGTAAAGGTGGATGACTATGCTTAGTCTGGATAATAGCTTTACTGCATGGGTTTGACAACAGTTATCTGTCTGTATGGTACCCTTGTGGAGGATGTGTGTGTCATCTGGAGAATGCATTATAGGCCACAGTATGCATTACCAGATGTGGACAGACATATCCCTACTGTGATTGCTCGTACCTAAGAGAGCTATATGCCAGACAGGAGTAGTCTCAGTAATGGGTGCAGGTGAATACCACTGGTTACTGGCATAGTATAGTACCTGAAGGATGCAAATTTTGCTCTGTGTCCTAGAGCTGTGTGTCAGTTGTGAAGACATCATCTAACGATTGGTTATGGTCAGGCTGTTGAAGTTATGTATACTACCAGAATGTGGAACAATGACAGATAGTAACAGTATCACCCACAGCACAGTGTCAAACCATGTCATACACACATGTGTAGTCAGGTTCCGAAATGTGTGTAGTACAATGCATACTGGCCACCAATACAAACTATGTAGTGTTACTGTGTAATACAGGGCATGTCACCCTGCCCATGTGTCCACTATGCACGTACATGCAGACAGTGCACATCCACCATGTTCCCAGATGTACACCTGCAAATCTGTGCTACACACATCCCACACATACTGTCCACTCCCTAACACATGCTGCCAATACTACACACATCAGCCAAGTGGCATGTGGGCGGACAATACACTATTTTAACTAACACTGGTGTATGCAATACTACAATGACATTCATAGCTTTAATGCATCATGCCTGCTCAGCTACACCTTTAAGCATATCATCACACTCTACCGCTGACAACATGGTAACATTGCTGTACTGCTATAAAGTCACCCTGTGCATCAGCACCATGGTAGCCTGTTTTTGCATCGATGTTACAGATGACAGGTTGTGGCACAGGTTTCATCATATGCACAGGGTGTGTTGTTGGTTTGCCAGAGGCCTACAGTGAACCATCCAATCAACATTTATGTGTGTGTGTGTGTGTGTGTGTGTGTGTGTGTGTGTGTGTGTGTGTGTGTGAGGGGCAAGAGTAGTGCTATGGGCCAATGTTGATGTAATGTGTGCGGGTATGTGTTAGCCCTAGGTGTCTGGTTCCTGTGTGTGTGTGTGTCTGCATGCACACAGTTCCACCATGTGGCTGCCATATACGGGTATTTGTGGGACAGCCACAGACTGCACCTGCCAGGCTTTACAGATCACCGTCTCTGGCCACGGATATGGTACCTGTGCCTGGCAGGGGTGCTACTGACACTATCAGGTATTAAGCCAGACTGGGTACTATCCCCAGAGGTAGATGGATGTACACTGGACCCAGGTCCCTGCTGGGACTGTCCAGAGCCACGTGCACGTGGTCTTTTAGGACGTTCTATTGACAGCCCACCCCCAACAGTTAGAAAATACGAAGTTCCACAACCACTGCACCACTATTCACCAAGGCAACGAAGTTCACTTATGAAAACCAGTTTATTGTTACAAAAAACAGACTTAGCGCTTTCACCATTAAAATGGCATCCTCAGAGTCATGAGAAATGACTGTGAGGATGCCATTTTTATGGTGAAAGCGCTAAGTCTGTTTTTTGTAACAATAAACTGGTTTTCATAAGTGAACTGTGGTGCAGTGGTTGTGGAACTTCGTATTTTCTAACTATTTGACCCTGGTTTGGGTTGCTGTGTGGGTTGTTGAGTTGTTAACCACCCCCAACAGTGCTGGGGCTGGTACTGGCACTACGGGAGCGGCTGTGACTTGTGGGATGTTTGTGGTGACTGCCAGCTGCTGATGTTGCTGGCATACGTCCACGTCGATGACTCAACTGTCCCGCACTGTCCTGACACATGGACATGACATTGTGGAGTACATCTAATGTCTCTCCCCAACGTCTATCTGTGACCTCAGTGTAATGACTGATGGCACCTGCTAAGTCATGGATACTGTCAATTACGGCGGTGTTGTGTGCCCTCTGTGCCCTTAGTCCCTGTCTGGTGTACCGTTCCATATGTGCCTGTGCCTCCATGACAGCCTGGAACATGCGTGATGTTGTCAGACCTGTGGCACATCTGCCAGTGGCATGATGAGCAGCAGTGCTCCGTCGAGAACCCCTGGACATCTGCCTATGTGGTATTCTTCCAGACATCTGGGTATGGCTGCTGTGTTGGGATGCATGTGCCATGGATACCACACTGTCCTGGCCAATGCTGGCTGTATGCTGTCCCTCAGCTAAGGGCATTGGTGATGGATGTATTGGCAGTATGACTGTGTGCATGGATGGTGTGGACAGTTGTGTACTGTCGATTGGCGGCCCAATGACAGACCCTGGCAAACATGCCTGTGCCTCAACACACCTATCATCATCATCACTATTATGCTCAGTTACATTGGTTTGCCCGCTGCATTGAACCAGCCCAAAGTCAGCACCTGTGAGAGGAAGACAGGAAACACACTTTATGACCTGTACATGATGTCGGCACACATGCACACATGCAGACATGCATACATGAACACATGCACACATGAATACATGAACACATGCACACATGCACATATGCACACATGAACACATGCACACAAATGCACTCCTCACTAAAACAGACACACAAACACACACACACACACACCACCAGCAATCCAGAATATACTCAGTAGCGGGTGATGGTGGGGTACAGTATCACAGGGCAAACAGTTATATCACACGTGTCAGCATGCAGGACGTGTGTTGCTCAACAGCACGCAGCGCGTGTGTAGACAGCCCTTGCTAATAACAGTATGCATGGCTTTGATGCATGTGTGTTGCTGTTCAGTGATCGGCCTCACCCTGGAACGCAATGTGTACATGGACACAACATTGCTGTGCAAGTCTTAAAAGCTCTGCAATGTCTTGTGCACCATCACTCACAGGTATACATGCCATGGCTGGATGTGTATCTGTGTGTCACATAGATATCCATTTCTGAATAGTGCATCTGTGTCTTTAGTAGATGATTGTGGACACAGGTTTAGCACATGCATGCTATGTATACACACAGGATGAGTGGTGCATGTATACCTGATAGAATACCACTGCTCAACATAGCCATTGTACAGTGGTTATGGTGAGTGTAGGACATATTGTGGACATGCCAGTGCCAGCCATGACATGGCATGCTACAACACAACTGCTACGTTAAACTTCACACATACACAGTGTGTGTCATGTGACCTATACACTCAATAGCATTACATGACATATATGTGTCACTTTGTACAAATGGTGATTGCTATGCATAATGTGTATCGGTGCATATGTTTGCACACACACAACATTGAGGTGCATAGCAGTTAATGCTATTTGTGGTACTGTGGTCACTGTAACTGGATGGGGTGTAGTACCATGAGCCATCATCATGCAGCATCATGTGGTCACTCAAGGCTACTAATGTGTGCCAGACCGGCACATGCCATGCTGTACCGGAACTGCAGTACCAATGCTACATTCACCACTTCACAGCCACTTGTTACATGTGTTTGTAAGGTGCCCGATAGGGAGCATTGCCTAACATGAATGTGTTGCATGTTGGAGAGTGCCGCACTGCCCCATGATAGGCCTCTACCCCTCCGGTATATTATGTGTGCTGTGTGGATGACAATTGGGATACTGGAGTGTGACCTTACAGCGTGTGTCTGAATATGCAATGTGTAGCATATTAACATGTACTGCGTATGACGGAGTTGTGTATGTTGTGTGCATGTGTATCGACTGCCTATCCAATGTCCACTATAGTGTAGCCACAATTGTTTGGGATGCTCTGTGTATTGCATGTGTTTGAGGCAGCCACTCACGTTACTGAGATGTGCATAGTCTCACAGCAAACATATACAGCATGAATTATGCATAGGTGTGTTACATGTGTACATGGCCTACACCTCACCTATGACATGCACATTTTATTAGCAATATTAAATGTAGAACACACTCACCAGCAGGGGTCTGCTGTCTTGCTGTCACACCAGAGAGACCTACAAGGATATGAAACAGTTTGTCAGTGGCAACAACTGTGGCATTGCTACTGTGGCTTTGCAATCTTACAGTAGCACAATAGTTGATGGTCACAGGCCTACACATCATGTTCCAAATTATCAGTATTGAACAACACCAGGCTCCACATCTTCTAACTACACAGTACACATCTCACATATGCATGATCTAACAATAGAGGTAACAGTAGTCTACAGATAATCCAACTTACCTGCATGCTCCATGTGAACTTGCTGGGGGGCTCTGGCCTCCATGATGATGCATGTGTGCTGTTGTTGTTGGCCGGGAGCCCCCAGGCTCAGGAGCAGCTCCTCCACTCTGGTGAGGGGGGGATGAGTGGCAACCCCACCACCTGTGGCAAGCTGTTGCCTACGGACATCAGACGCACGCTGCCGGACATGTCTGAGTAAATCACTGCAGTGATATCGTACCTGCTTATAAGTCCAGTTATGCATGCCTATGTCATTTATCCTACGGACAACATCTTGCCACATCGCAGTCCGCTCATGCGGGTCCTGGCTGGTTCTTGAAAAGAGCAGGTTGTACTGTTCGATGAGACAGTTTGTTAGAATCTCATACTCTGCACGGCTGTATGCAGGATTGCGATGGTGGGACATGGCCCTGGAAGACAAGAAAACAATATGTGTGAGCAAGTCATGTGGCACACTTTACATTCTACAGTACAGATATCACTGAACTGCCATAATTAGCAAACTATTGTCTGTCAGAGGATACACACTTTCAATAACACATATCATTGCCTGACACGCTCTATATATTAAAACATTTTCTGCACAGTAACAAAGATAAATCACTATGTAAGACTATGCAACAGTACATGGCACACTGTATGCAACACAGTGCGCCACCTAGCTACAGTAGGTATATATCCAGCTAATGCATAACGAAATATGTAATCCATTGCAATGATTGTAAAGTCCAGTTACAGTATTTCCAGTATACCACACTAGTTGTTGATGGAAAACCCCTGCCTACAATATGTGCACATTCGTGAATGTAGGAGGCATACTGCTGTACTAGACTATACATGTTGCTAGATACACACTTATATCCTGTAACATACATATGACCGGGGCATGTTACAGACATACCCACATACACATCAGACATATATACAGGACACAGAGGTATGGCAACCCAGATGAGCTTTACGTGTGTACCATACAGTACTGTGTGTCAGTACTTACAAACCCTTATGCCTGAGGTATGTAATCTGTGAGGACTACAGGAAACACACAGAACAGTGTTTCCAAGCAATGTGGACATACACCATAATGTGCTGTTTAGACCTACAGCTTCAGGTCGTACTACAGTTCATACAGGGGTTTGATTCACCAGCAGTACCAATCAATGAACATACATGCACTGCTTCATCCTCCAGTGGCACACCCCAGTTAACACAAGGGGACTACATCGGACCGTATGCCATACTGCTTTTTCTGGCTAGCATTAGCATACACATCTTTTGCTGGGATCAGAGCTAGGACACATAATACCATGACAGAAACAATTTCCCAATAAGCTATCCCACATATACACAACTGTGACACATTCACCAACACATTCACCATCACACTCACCATCACACTCAGTCAACCTCACATAGCAATTATTGCAACAAGTACATGTGGATGTGTATTGGTTCATAGGTAGGTTATAGACTATTGGCCCTAGAGCCTATAGGTTCATAGATTCATAGGTTCATAGATTAGTACTAGGCTAACTGTCCTTGCGAGCCATTTTAAGCCTAGCCAATTATCCCTTGTGAGGCTCAAACCCTGCACCTTGTGTTTGTAAGGCAAACACCTTAACCATTAGGCCACCCTCCCAACCCAAGATCAGGAATCTTTCAAGATCAGGAAACACTGTGGTCACAGAAGGCAGTGCAACACAGAAAACTCAGTGCATCCCTTTGTCTTACAATGATGCTAAGAGATGGAAGGCTGATCAATTAACCCAAGAGACTTAATACATATTACAGCACTCACACACTGGCCCAAGTGCTGACCTAAATGTACTTAACTGTGCAGGACACAATATTCCTCACTAACTACAGGCTCAACAAATGTTTGGAGGGGGCCATTAACGGCATAACAATGGCTGTGCTGCTTGCAGCTGCATGCTGGCAACTACAGTATAAATGGTCTTACCTCCGAATTACTTTACTGGTACAGTAAAACAGGCCTACCATGGTCATTTCAACCAGGCAGTGGTACAAGATCTGTCAGCTTTGCTGCAGTTAGAAAAATACCCACTGCACCATTTTAAGATGATGAAAACACAACGCTTGTGAAACAGCATGATTTGCTTCTATTTTCTTATTCTTTTAAACTTTTAAATTTCAGTTTTTGCCCTGCATGTTTCATACTGGAATACAGTGTACAGCTATAAAATGCCATCTTTGGCACAGGTTACATCAGTGCTGTTTTAGGAGAAAACGCTCAGAATACTGTGACTTTTAGATACAAGGCAGACGTCCAGTCATCATACATATAACAGCTCTTCTGCTAGCAGCTAACTTAATATGGAGCTTTAAATGGGACAGTGTCCTATATGACGGTACAATGAGTTCCACAGTGACGGAGATATTAAACACTCCCACACCTGCATTTCAACAACCAGATCCATAAAAATAAATGAACATTTAAAAAACCTCTGAAAGAACTTCGGTTTTAAGGCAAATTAGCATACATATGCAGCGCTGAGGAAGACAAACTGGAGCCATGCACCTTTTCTCTAAAGAGGTATTCAAAAAAAGGAACAGCGAGATATGACTATCCAACTCTTCAGGTAAGACAACAGACACTAACCTCCAATAAAAGGAGTCTCCTAAAGAAACACAGCAAAATAATCTTGACATATAAAAGCTCTGTCCCCACTTCCTTAACAACATACCCAAAAATGCACCCATTTTTACAGAATGTATTTCAAGGCCTCTGATGCACAAAGTTGCAATGCCCAGAAATATATCCAAAGGTGTAGTCTACTGCAAGACACGCCTTCAAAATGTATTTATAACCAGTTATACCAAACCAGTAATGCCCTAATTTGCTCAGCCGGTATAACTTCTAAAAAACTTATAAAGGTCACCACCGTTATCTGATCTGAAATTTCAGATACATTTACAACATGCACATATGTATTCCCTGAAAAATGTGCACTTGCTATAAGGTTACAGCAACTTTAAATGTAATATTGTAATGTTGTCGGACAGTGTGTCAAATGAACTTCTACCGATGTCAGTGCATAGATAGCGTACATGTACAATGGGCTATTAACTTCCTACTCTTCTTCTTGGCAAGCAGAGTGAAAATCTCACCTCTAACAAGGACTCATGAGCTCTACTCTCCTTTAACGGCTAACCACAGTGTTCACTTTGCAAATCAGGAGAGAAAAGAGATGCTAGAAAAGCATGGTCCTACTCCACTCTGCAATGGCTGCATATTCCTTGATATACACATGCAAATACAAGGGTAAAATAAAGGAAATCGGCACAGCAGTTGCATGTATGGGTTACCTGGCACCTTGTGCAATTCTTCAGTCTGGCGTCACCATCAAATTTAAGTTGAGGGGCCAAATCATTCTGCTCTGAAACTGTATCAAACTGCTTGCTATAAAATGCCTTTCTAAATACTGTTACTGCACCACTGGCATCTGCCAATCACAATCTGACACCTAGAACCCTGGGCAGCCAAGACAATGTAATCCCTTACAGCCAACACTCGAAACAAACCACTCCCAAATATCGACCCTTGGTGTACTAATGCAGCAGACAGACTATAAGGACAGTACACATTCCATCCAAGATGAAACTGTAAATAGAATTCACTAATGCAGAAATGCAAACCTGTACTGTAGAATACAAAACCATTCAAGCCCTCTGCCTACTGAATGTCATATGGAACTCGCCTACACGAACATGTTAACCACATGAATACCACTAATTAAAGTCAGGAAAGTTAGATGACACTACACTCAACCATACAGCTAAACACGCAAATGAAAATCATTAGAACATTCTCTCCCACTTTATACACAAAGACACTAACATGGCTGACAAGAGTACAAAGTGCCAGTGAGGAAAAGGGTATACCTGTTAAAGTGCTACAGTGCAAGTTACTAGTTATTCTCTCCTGACTGTCTAGAAGTCATGGTCGTATTTATTTTTTATTTTTTTGCCACTGCTCCTACAGTAAAGGAACAGAGCTTTTTCCAAGCACCAGGGCCAACATTGTTCACATCTTTACTATTGGGTAGTTTGTTAATGTGTACCTGTATAACATTTATATGCCACTTCCCAGCTGTGTCCAGCTACAGTTTGTACGATTTCAGAATTTCACATTCCACTGCCAGCATAGCAGTTCTGCTATACCTTCAACACTAGAACAGACGTTCACTGCTATGGAATGCAACTGTGACATCACAGCGGACTTGTGCACCTGAATGTCATGTGGTGTGCTGCTGATGTTACTTTTATTTTGTAGGGAGTGTGCACACACACGCAGTGTTAGTTCAAAAAACTGGCCAGTGTAATCCCTCCATTTAATCAGTTATCACATGAACATATTTACTGTTAGTGCAAGACGACAGAAATTCCAAGGGTGACTGCCAAAAAGGTTTTTCCTAATTGAAACAAAAGGCAAAGGTTCTTATCAGCCATACATTCGACATGGATCTTCTGCTCATTAAAGCAGTTAACTCACCTCCACACTCCACTCTCAGAGACTGCTTACAGGGCTGCATGACATGAATGTAGTTTTTCTACTTGATGTCCTTCAAGGATGCATCTGCAGTCCTAACATATGGGTTGTCCTGCCTCAGGCGGCCCTTCGGTCGGCCGGATTCCAAAGTCTGGGTCTGGCCTCGGCTGATGTCGCACTCCACCCGACGTCATAGCTGCTGTGGTATAAAGGCATCAGCCGACGACATTTTCCCCAGTCTTTCTTGCCACGCGGTGCCCGAAGCAGAAGCTGTTCGCAAGTGCCGGTCGGTCAGATCCAGAGATTTCTACTACCGAAGACTTCTAAAAAGCTAAGTACCCCGTTGGGGACTCTTTCTTGCCTCAGCAGATGTCAGACAAAGTAAATAATTGTTTAACTTGTGGGAAACAAATACCTCATAAGGATTTCCACTCTTACTGCCTTCCTTGTTTAGGCCCGAACCACGACATATCAGCTTGTTTAGCCTGTGCTTCTTTCAACCGACGGACGCTTAGACGTCGGTCGGAGTTTGCAGAGGAGTTTTTTGGTCCCGCTTTTGCTTACAAAATGCCGTCGGAGACTCCGACAGCACAATTAGTTAAAAAACACAAGGAAAAGGACCGACACTCGCGGTCCGCGGTTTCGGCTGAAACCACGGTTAGGCCAACCGCGAGTGTCTCGGTTTCGGCTGAAACCGAGTCCTCGGTTCTTCCTTCGGCCGAAAACAGGCCTCCGGTAGCCGAGGCTTCACAGAGCATGGCTGAATCGGCTTCAGAAATTGTTCCTACAGAAGCAAGCACCCAGGATTTGTCAGATACTATTCCTTTAGACATATCTTCCCCTGCACATGGGGCTGCTAGACCCCCTGCATCCATGTCTATCAAGGCCTTTGCCAGGGCTAAAGCAGCTAAATCTTCTTAGGCCTTACCTGCTAAAATTCCCTCTCACAGGCCTACCTCTAGTTCTCAAATGCTCAGCCTGGCTGAGGATCTCATTTCTTTGATCAGGGGATCCCAACCTCACCCAGACAGGGCCTCTCAACCCCCTCAAGAGAAGAGGCCTAGGACTGAACCCCCGGAACCTGTTTCCACAGACAATTCCTCGGATGACTCAGATGTCTCAGACCCTCAGGAAGGCCCATATTCTCCTTATGAGGATTCTGATGCAGAAGATTCCATTTCTTCTGCTTCTCCTCCTGAAGAATTTTCTTTTGGGGAAACCTTACATGCTATGAGGGAACACTTTCAATGGCAGGGCCAGGATTTTTCAGATTCAAGGAAAAGGCTAAGGACTTTCTTACACTTACCACAGCATAGACCTTTAGCCATTCCTCCAGTACTAACAGTTGTTGATGATGCATATAATGATGCCTGTACTGCCCCTGATTCTCTTCCTCCGGCCCCTGCCAAGCCTGACAGATATTACAGGGTCCCGGACACACACTACCATTTGTATAAGGCTCCTGTGGCAGATCCTGAAACCATTTCACAGGGCCCTAAGGCTGTGGCAGCTGCCTCTGCCAAAAATCCTCTCCCCTCTGAAAGGGAATCTAGGGCATTAGAGAGGTGGGGTAAAAAGGTTTATACTTCTGCTACTCTTTCGGCCAGGGCCTTAAACTGTCAATTCCACATGATTCAGTACCAGGAATTTTTGTTAGACCAGCTAAATAAAAAACTGTCCTCCCCTGAACCTATAGACCGCAAGTCCCTTCAGGAATTGGTACATAGCTCTCAGCAGGTCAGTAACCATTTTTTAAAATGTGGCTATGATGCACTGGAGGCTTCCTTTAGATCAGCTATGACTGGAACAGTGATTCGAAGGCATGCTTGGTTAAAAGAACAATCCTTACCAGACCATGTTAAGTCAAAACTCCTAGATGCCCCTATGGAGAAACAGAGTTTGTTTGGCTCCCCTGCACAGGAGGTTCTAAAGAAGGTGGAGGAAAAAGCTAAATCTGTCCAAACAGTCAAGGATTTCTTACAGGTCCAACCTCCGAGGTTTAGCAGAAATTGGCCTTCGAAGAATTGGTCCTTTCCAGACACCTCTAGAGCACAGAGAGGCAGAAATAGACGCCCAAGAGGCAGAGGTCAATCCAGGGGTGCCTACAGGGGACGTCAGTGGCAACCTACCAATCAGAGAAGTACTGCCACAGATTCAACTACAACCACTACCACTGGACAGGCACAATGACTTGGCTCTGATTCCGCCTACCAGGGAACAACTGGAAGCACCCTTGGGCGGAAAACTAGCTTTATTCTCCCACAACTGGCATTACATTACAGGAGACAAATGGACTTTACAAACAATAGACAAAGGCTACAGGTTTCACTTCCACACTCTACCAAAAAAGAGAGGAATGCCAAACCTACCACCAAGCCAAAAAACAGATGCTCTAAGACAAATCAACAACTTACTAAGGATGAGAGCTATAGAAAAGGTACCGCCTATGGAACAAGGCCAAGGATTTTACTCCAGGCTTTTCCTTGTACCAAGAAAAGAAAATCAATGGAGACCTATTCTCGACTTGTCCGCTCTGAACACATACCTCATTGTTCCAAAATTCAAAATGCTGACCCTCCAGCAACTTCTTCCCATGCTGGGCAAGGAGTCTTGGCTGGTGACTCTAGATCTCAAGGAGGCATACCTGCACGTCCCTATACGACCAGATTGCAGAAGACACCTCAGATTTCTTGCAGGATCAGGGCATTATCAATTCTCAGCATTGCCCTTTGGCTTATCTACTGCGCCCAGAGTATTCACGAAATGCCTGGCATCAGTAATTGCTCATTGCAGGCTTCAGGGAATTCAAATTTACCCATACCTGGATGACTGCCTAATACAAGCGGACAACAAGGCAAAATTAACAAAAGATTTGGAAAAGGTCATACAATTGTTGCAAGCCTTGGGATACACAGTCAACATGCAAAAATCAAGACTAGTACCATCCCAAAGGATAACATTCTTGGGTGCAGAACTGGATACATCAACTCAGATGGCTTTTCTCACAGAAGAAAAACAAAAGCAACTCCCAGTATATTTCATGACATTAACAACACAAACTCAGCTTACTGCAAGGAAAGTCCTGCAAGCCCTGGGTTACATGGCATCCTGCATAATATTGATTCCGCATGCCAGACTGCATATGAGAAAGTTGCAATGGTACCTAAGGAATGTATGGTCTCAACACAAGCACTGTCTAGAAGCCCAGATTCCAATGATTCCATGCCTGAAGCAAGAATTCCAGTGGTGGGCTCAGGCCTGTCGGTTGAACAGAGGACTGCCTTTCCACAAACCTCATCCAAGCCAGACTATCACCACAGACGCCTCAGACCTAGGCTGGGGGGCACATATGGTGGACAAGTGCATACAAGGCCTATGGACCCAAGACCAGCTGAATCTACACATAAATCTAAAGGAGATGCTGGCAGTGAAACATGCAATCCAGGCATTCCGACCATTCCTTCAGCAAGGTCACTTGCTGATAAGGACGGACAATACCACAGTCATGTGGTACATCAACAAACAGGAAGGTACACACTCATATCCTCTATGCCGGATGGCAATGGACCTGTGGAATGTGGCCCTGAATCTCAACATTCAACTTCAGGCCAGATTTGTACCAGGAAAAGAAAATTCACTAGCAGACACCTTAAGCAGAACTACCACGGATGCTCACGAATGGATGCTGCATCCAGATATCTTCAAAACCATAACAAAGAAATGGGGACTACCAGAGATAGACCTGTTCGCCACCCCACACAACCACCAATTGAAGAAATTCTGCACAAGAGCATACCACCCACTTGCTTGGAGGGTGGACTCCCTTTCCTTCAGCTGGGAAAACCTGACAGCATATGCATTCCCACCTCTTCCTTTGATGTACAAAGTCCTACTGAAGATCAAAGAGGATCAGCCAAGGGTAATCCTGATAGCTCCAGACTGGCCGAGGCAACATTGGTACCCGCTGCTGAGAAGCATGTCTCGGACACACGCATGGCCTCTACCTCTATGTCCCTTACTCCTAACACAGAACAACTACAAGATCCTACATCCAAACTTGAAAACACTGCAGCTAGCTGCTTGGAATATTGCATAAGACAAAATAACCCAGATTTATCTCAGAGGGTTAAGGACATTATCCTGGAGGCTCGCAGACCCTCCACAAGGAAAACTTATTCAGCCAAATGGAAAAGATACCTCATGTGGAGTACAGCAAAGGGGGAAAATGTCTCATTGGCAAACATAGCACACATCCTGGAATACTTAGCAGAACTGTTCCACAATGGCCTCTCCTACTCCTCCATTAAGATTCATGCATCAGCAATCTCAGCAGAATACAACATGGATCCTCCTGTCTTCTCTCATCCTCTACTCAGACAGTTCTTGAGAGGAATCAAAAACGTAAAGCCTCCAAGGAAACCATCTTTACCTACATGGGATCTCAACTTTGTGCTGGAAAAGCTAACACTTCCCCCTTTTGAACCGGCAGCAACAGCAGATTTACAGTTCTTGTCTTGGAAAACTGCTTTCCTGCTAGCAATTACTTCAGCAAGAAGGGTATCTGAATTACAGGCATTAATGGCAGTACAGCCCTTCCTTATCTTCCATCAGGATAGAGTGTCTCTGAGGACCAACCCTACCTTTATGCCAAAAGTGGTCTCCAGAGTATCATTGAACCAAGCAATTCATTTACCTACATTCTTCCCCAACCCACAGAACAGGGGGGAAAGACTGCTACATATCTTGGATGTGCACAGACAATTACGCTACTACCTGGACAGAACTAAGACCAACAGAAAAACTGACCAACTTTTGGTAGCATATGCAACAGGAATGCAAGGAAAAGCAATTTCAAAACAGACAATCTCAAAATGGATAGGAAATTGCATACGAATTTGCTACTCTTTTCATGGAAAGACAACTCCTGAAAATATCAGACCTCATTCCACAAGAGCTACAGCCACCACTACAGCTTTCCTACGAGGAGTGGCTACCAAAGACATTTTAGAAGCTGCTACTTGGAGCTCCGTGCATACATTTGCCAAGCATTATAACCTTCCCTTATACTCCAGATCCCGAGCAGGTTTTGCAACTGCTGTGTTGCAAGGGATCTTGACTACACCATCTTTATCTTAGTGCCTCCTCCCCCAGTTTGGCTATGGTATTCTACCCATATGTTAGGACTGCAGATGCATCCTTGAAGGACATAGTACAGTTTTGTACCTACCATAAATGTAGATGTCCGATAGGTATGCATCTGCAGTCAGGATTACCCACCCTCCTTCCCCTCTGTGGTATTCCTAGGGTACTTACCCCTCTTTTAGCTAGCTGGGGGAAATTATTATGGTGTATTTGTTTTTGTATATATGTATATATATATATTTTTTGCTCTCTACTGTTTGGAATTATTTGCATTTATCCAAATTTAGCCTTCCTAGAGGGCACCTGGCATCTGGGGCAAGAAAGACTGAGGAAAATGGCGTCGGCTGATGCCTTTATACCACAGCAGCTATGACGTCGGGTGGAGTGCGACATCAGCCGAGGCCAGACCCAGACTTTGGAATCCGGCCGACCGATCACTTTTTTGCATGTGATGTCTTCTCAGCATATGTAGTCATTCCAATTTTTAAGTCACACTTTCTATGCCTAAATGTTTAAAAGCAAGGACTAAAAACAAGGTGTACTTTGCACAGAAAATTTACTGGGTAAATACTCTGCAAAAATAGACTACTTTGCCCAAATTGTAGTTTGCATTCAACAAAATGAAGAGCAAAATATGCATGAGACGAAGAGTAATTTTTTAAACTTAGTTTTAGGAACACAAAAGGGAGATAGATGTTAATCTGAAAAGGCAAAAAATGAGCTATCAGATCACTTGCAAAAAGGACTAATAATAGTGTGCAATACTTCCACCTACTGGTGATATAGCAGAATGCAATTTAACAAACTTCTGCTGCCAAACCTCAATAGTGCAGAAATATCAAGAGAGCAAAAAGCTGTACAGTTAAATAGAAACTGAAGGTGGAAGCCAATGAACAAGAGAATGAGTTAGCAAATTTGTCTCTCTTATTTCCAGTTCCATTACAGAAGTATGTATATAATCCCAATAAAAAACGTATTGTTAACAGGCTGCTACAGTTATGTGGAATGGCAGACAAAACGCTGCTGATGCTTATTAATACATCTGATACAAATCAAGACGCTTGACATCCCCCAAAAAATGTAAATCCAGCAACAATAACACATTCTAAACATCTTTTACTCAGCATTTGGACTCTTAAAAAAAATGGCAAATTTTCTTACTTATGAAAAGATTCCCTGTTTAAAATTCAGTTCAAATGATGACATTGGAAGCAAAACAATCTCAAGTACCCTATAAACTCTATGTTCAAGTCCAGATACATTTAAAACCAAAAACCCATTAAAACTCTCTGATCCCCCATAAATCTAGGAGTTAAATCTAGTGAGAGGTGTTAAGGCATGACAGTTATAAAATCTTACAAAACCCTCAAAACTGTAACATAGACGGCTTCTTTTTACTTAACTGCATGCTGTTGCTACCAGTACAGGACTGCATATTTAAATGCTGCCGTTTCATGCAGTTCTTTACAACAGCTCTGCAGCTTAAGTACAAACTAAAAACAAAAATAATACTTTGTTTAAATGACAGTCATGCTGCAAAGCCATTATACAAAACCACATGAAACGGTGGCATTTAAACACAGTACTACACTAGTAAAGCAATTCCTGCAAACCCTTCATCTGTCAAACTCAATGCAATTAAAGAGTTACGGTATGACAGCCATTAAAATATATTTTTTCACTCTTTGCATTTTAATGACTGTCAGACTCTAATATTCGTATTTTTTTACAAATTACATATTTACCATATATGCAGAAGCCTAACCAGACGGTACCCTGGCCTTTGACACCCAAGTAATTTAGTTCCATGTGTCCCTGTCAAGCAGAGCCACAGAGGTGATTCCCGGGATGTAATTCCTATCTCACATCCAGTCATCAAGACTATTCATGACAGGTGCTACAGAGGAGCTTTGTTTGCTATTGCTAGGTAGTTTGTTCCACAGTTTGGGATGTCTCTGAGATAGGAATCTATCCCTCCAGCATGTTCTGTCTATTGTGGTGACAAGCTTTAGGTCCCTAGAGCGTGTAGCTCGTAGGGATAGTGATCTGTTTACATGAAGCATGTACAACAGCTCTGGGTTTGACATAGCATTGTATATTAGGCAGGGGTCACCTCTCGGTTGCCGGTATGAAACACAATGTAGCTGTGGTTTGGTGAGACTGTATGCATAGGGCACCTGTTTGAGGACAGTATTACTTTTTGTGAGATATGTCTGTGGCCTTTCCAGTTGCTGTAGATGTCTTGTGAGGTACATACCAGAAGGGGCATTGTACTCTGTAATGGGTTTTGTGAGTGATGAGTAGAGGGGAACACTGACCTATTTTTCCCGGGATGACACAGCTTTTGTGATGAGATGTGCCTTGTGGATAGATTATATGACTAGTGTAGCACTGTGATTATCAAGGGTAAGACTACTGTCCACCTGTGTCTCCTGGCCTCTTATCACACTGTCGGTGTTATGTTGACTACCACCTATGTGGTAGTTCATGGGTACAGAGTTTTTAGCCAAAGGGATGCAAATGTATTTCAGACATTGAGCTTGAGGCCATGGCTTTGTCACCAGGCATCTGTTGCGGTAAATGTGACTCTGTCTCTCCCTGCCTATATATGTATATATGTATATATATATATATATATATATATATATATATATATATATATATATATATATATATATATATATATATATATATATATATATATATATATATATATGGGTCTACTTCTAATGCCCAAACGCGATTCACCGACAGGAAATAACCGGCCAGAAACCCGACAACGCAGTTGACCGACACGCTCGAATCCCGACAGACGGAAGACCGACAAGGGAATGTGTAAGCGGCCTGGTAAGTATGCGATAGTGAGGGATTTAGGAGTAGGGAGCGGACAGGTAAGTGTGCAATACTCAGGGATGTAGGGTTAGGGTGTGTGATAGGTGAGTGTGCGGTAGTGTCGGAGCTTGGGGTTTGGGGTGTGTAAGTGAGTTAGGGTTAGGGTGCAGGTAGGGAGTGTGTGCGGTAGTGTCGGAGCTTGGGGTTTGGGGTGTGTAAGTGAGTTAGGGTTAGGGTGCAGGTAGGGAGTGTGTGCGGTAGTGTCGGAGCTTGGGGTTTGGGGTGTGTAAGTGAGTTAGGGTTAGGGTGCAGGTAGGGAGTGTGTGGTAGTGTCGGAGCTTGGGGTTTGGGGTGTGTAAGTGAGTTAGGGTTAGGGTGCAGGTAGGGAGTGTGTGCGGTAGTGTCGGACCTTAGGGTTAGGGTTTGGGTTAGGGCTAGTGGATATGTGTTGTAGTGTACTGTGGTGTTGACGTGTAGTGTGTCGGTGTTATGGTGTTCGGTGTTTCGCGTTGTCGGGTTTGTGTGTTGTCGGGTTTCTGGCGTCGGTTATTTCCCTGTCGGTGAATCGGCATTTCGGGCATTAGAAGTAGACCCATATATATACATATATATATATATATATATATATATATGTGTGTGTGTGTATATATATATATATATATATATATATATATATATATATATATATATATACACACACACACACACACACACACATATAAACATCCATTGGTGTACATATAGATATACATATAGGCACATATACAGTCCACCTGTCATGGTGGGAATATCAATTATGCGAAGTTTGGGAGGTATACAGTTATGTAATGATATTGCACAGTCTTGTGCGAAATGCATTGAAGGTGTTCTCAGCCCATGTGACTTTAGCAGGCCTCACTGGCTGCGACACTGCAAACCTGACAAATCACACCCACAGCGTTTAACCACCACATGTCATATACCAGCAAACAGTCATTGTCCACACTACTGTACAGAACACAGATGACATGGTTCAGATGTTTGACATTTAATGCTGAGCTACATATATCACAGTTATGTCCCACTGCACACAGCTACACACTGATTTGTCCATGGCAGTAGTTATGCAGGGCATCTGTGCATAGATATGTACTGCTGCCACTTATTGATGTTTCAAAGTATGTAAAGTAGTTCATAGGTTCATAGGTTGATACTAGGCTATCTGCCCTAGGGCATTTATAAGCCTATCCAGAGTGTGTTTGGCTTTCGCCACCCTTTTAGATTAGTTGACTGTGCCTCTGTATAGTAGGTCACAGAAGATAGCCCTTTTAAGGTTAGTTTACTGTGCCTCTGTCTAGTAGGGACACAGAAGAGATCCCAGGGGTAAACCTACTATCTCCCATCCACTCGCCAAGATTTCTCTTGAAGAGGGTCATTGAGGGGCTCTGCCTAACATGTATTGGGATTTTGTTGCAGAGTGAGGGGAGCCTCTGGGATATGAATCTGTCCCTCCAGCATGTCCTATTTATTTCTGTGCTGAGGTTTAAGTCCCTGGAGCGTGTGGCTCTAAGGAATTTGGATTTCCTGAGGTGGAGCATGTCCATTAATTGTGGTTTGGACATGGCTTTATACGTCAGGCACATATCGCATCTGAGTAGACAGTAAGCACCTTTCCTTCATCTATGGCCTTGGTGACTGTTTCAAAGAAGTCGACCAGGTTCAAGAGGCACATATCGCATCTGAGTAGGCGGTAAGCAACTGAGTAGTGCTGGAGTTTCTTTAGCCTAACTGCGTAGGGCATCTATTTGAGTCCCTTAATCCTCTTGGTGAGGTACTTTTGGGGTCTTTCCAGTTGCTGCAGGTGTCAGGTAAGGTACATCCCAAATGGGGCATTGTATTCAATTATGGGCCTGATGAGTGATGAGTAGAGGGGCACAATGACCTCTCCTGATCTAGATGTGAACCCTTTCGTGATAAGGTGGGCTATATAGAAGGTCTTTCTAACCACTTTGGCAACGTGATTGTCAAAGGAGAGATTGCTATCTACTTGGGTCCCCAAATCCCTAATTACTTCTTCCAGATTAGTGGATTACCACCTATGTGGTAATTTGTGGGCACTTTGTTTTCCCAAAGGGGATGACTATGCACTTTTTGGCATTTAGCTTTAGGCCATGGCTCTGGCACCAGTTATCCGTCTCTGTGAGACCCTTTTGGAGGATGCTTGTGTCAGTCGGCAAGTCGATTATGGCACCCAGTTTGCAGTCATCTGCGAACTTGGTCAGCCATAGTCCTCCCATGTTAGCCTGTACCTCAGAAAAATATATACCGAACAAGAGAGGTCCCAGGACTGAGCCTTGTGGGATGCCACTTGTAACTGGTTTAGAGTCTGACATGGCACCTGCAATTCTAACCCTGTGGGTTCTATCCCTG